>NC_066875.1:60603080-60688308 GCF_022985175.1 Labeo rohita
GTAGGTGAGTTTGTTGTACTCAGGGTTGTAGATTCAGTTGTTGCAGTTGTAGGTGAGTTTGTTGTAGGTGAGTTTGTTACTCAGGGTTGTAGATTCAGTTGTTTGCAGTTGTTGCTGAGTTTGAGGTAGTCAGGGTTGTAGATTCAGTTGTTGCAGTTGACTCAGGTGAGTTTGTTGCAGTTGTTGAAGATTGCTGTTGTTGTAGTAGTCAGTTGTTGCAGTTGTAGGTGAGTTTGTTGTACTCAGGGTTGTAGATTCTCAGTTGTTTGTGTTGTTGCTGTTGAAGAGGCAGTAGTAGTAGATTCAGTTGTTGCAGTTGTCAGGGTTGTAGAGTTGTTGTTGTTGCTCAGGGTTGTAGATTCAGTTGTTGCAGTTGTAGGTGAGTTTGTTGTACTCAGGGTTGTAGATTCTGTTGTTGCAGTTGTAGGTGAGTTTGTTGTACTCAGGGTTGTAGGTGATTCTGTTGTTGCAGTTGTAGGTGAGTTTGTTGTTCCCAGGGTTGTAGATTCAGTTGTTGCAGTTGTAGGTGAGTTTGTTGTACTCAGGGTTGTAGATTCTGTTGTTGCAGTTGTAGGTGAGTTTGTTGTACTCAGGGTTGTAGATTCTGTTGTTGCAGTTGTAGGTGAGTTTGTTGTACTCAGGGTTGTAGATTCAGTTGTTGTAGATTCAGTTGTTGTTGTTGCAGTTGTAGGTGAGTTTGTTGTTCCCAGGGTTGTAGATTCTGTTGTTGCAGTTGTAGGTGAGTTTGTTGTACTCAGGGTTGTAGATTCTGTTGTTGCAGTTGTAGGTGAGTTTGTTGTACTCAGGGTTGTAGATTCAGTTGTTTGTGTTGTTGCTGTAGAAGAGGCAGTAGTTAGATTCAGTTGTTGCAGTTGTGAGTTTGTTGTACTCAGGGTTGTAGATTCAGTTGTTTGTATAGAGCAATTGTTATTTTCTACAATGGCGTTTTAGTGCCATGTTAAAAAATAAAAAATTCTAAGATTGCGAAATTAAAGTTGTAATATTTCTAGAATAAAGTAGAAATGACATGAATAAAGTCAAAATATTATGAGAATAAAGTTGAAATATTACAAGAATAACGTCAAAATGTTTTGAGAATTTAAATTGTAGAAATTAAAGTTAAAGTATAGCGCATATTGCGCATGCAAAGGCCCAAATTAAGAGCACTGGGATAAGTTGCCAGGCCACCAGAATTTATTTGAATATTATTCATCCAAGCGGCTGCATCATCTTCGATTTTAAGGACTCGCAGAAACAGCTTAATATCAAGAATATGATATTTATTAACAGACTGAATAGGAACAACTTTTTATTCAGCTCAAACACCCAATAGACATTCCTTTGGGGGGTGCCAGCTCTATTATTTACCCCTTTTTAATACACTACAAATATATGTGGGATTATTAGCAGAAGTCATAGCTTGTGTCATACTCGCAGGGGACAGTATGCTTGGAAATAATATTTAGTGTCTTCGATTGCATTCATTATTTGTAATATAAAACAAAGTCTCAGCTTTCAAAATCTGTTTTATAGTGAAATACAAACAATGTGCCTTACAATAATGTGTTTTTAATATGGTGTGACAGATCGCTGTATTCATGTGACTCAATTCATTACATTATACTGTTTTCTTTGTAAAAATTCCACCACCTACTACGCAAAAAAATGTCTGGCATCCAACCTTTCATTCCTCACATGTATTTAATTAAAAACAACAGCTTTGTTGCTTTTAATATAACAGCTTTCAAATTCTGTCAATTTTATCATGAAATACAAATTATAAATGTGTTTTTCCTCTTTATTTCCAGCAAGATATAAAAGTAAGGGAACATCAGAAGACATGGGAAAAAACAGTAACTTTTAATGAAATGAATGTCTCATTATTGTAATCAGAAAGATGATTGACTCTTAAAGATGCCGCTTAAACTAAAGCGAATACAGCAATCTGTCACACAACATTAAAGAGCGTGAAAAACACAATATTGTAATAGACATATTGTTTGTATAGAGTCTTAGAGTGTTAGAATCTTCCATATGACCATGACACTCTTGTAAATTAAAAAGCCTTTATTATCAGATGGCTACATACAAGAAATCTAAAACAGAATTTGCCATGGTCATACTGAAGTTTTCTTTTATTTAAGTAATTTCGACTTTATTTTCGAAATATTTCACCTTTATTTTTAATTTTTTTTTTTTTTTTTTTTTTTTGTGATCAAATCTTTTTTTTTTTTTTCAGCATCAGTACTCCAGTCTGTTCTGATTATCAATGATGAAAACAGTTGTTTTTAAAGCACCTTCACAGTAATGAGCAGGAAAATTACGAAATGACTTAAATTTCAGCCCTAAAGCAGAAGACTATTGTAATTATTTATCTTAATTTAGTTCAGTGTTACAAACAAATTGTATGACTTATTAAAAATTATGAATTAAATGTACAAATAATCGCAATTAGGAAAAAGGATTTCTAAATGGTTATGAGTATAAATCAGAAAGTGTGGCTATAGTAATACTTAACCAAGTCAAACTCACCCAGTCCATTTTGTTCTAAGTTGTAAGTCCCTTGATTAAAGCAGGTAAACTCATGTTCTCCTCAAAGTCTACGTTTTTATTAGCTCTGTTTGGAGTCACATGACACAAACCACATAGCTGTCACAATAAGTGGTGATGCATTGGCAATACATTCCACCTTCAACCAAACAGGATATACCCACCTATACAACAATGCATTCCTCCCTAAACATGCAGTCTTATGAAATTCTGCCATCAAAAGCAAGTAATAATAGGGTGTTTTGTTCTTCATTAAAATGATTAAACCTATAAAACAGTTAAACTCACACTGTAGACTGCTATAACAGTGTATATTACATTGATTACTGGCCAAATTAACGTAATACCTATTAGAAAAATTTTTTCCAAACCTATTTGCATTTATTTCTTGTGTAAAACACATTGGACCCCACTGGCTATCAGTGTCTGGACAAATGAACACTAAATGCACAATGTGAGAGAGCTGGTTGCGATAAGAAGATGAAACAAAAAAGGAAAAAAGGAGGGAGGGAAAAATAAACTCAAGATGATGAAAAATCAAGTTAAGCAGAAACTGAAATTACTGCTATAACTGAGTTTTGTTTACTGAGAGTTCATCTGGTCAGGAGGTTTTGCTGTCGAGATAAATAACTGTAATCACAAACCGTTCAAATTTGTTATGCAGATTTTTGTGATAAAGTCTTGTGTGTTATCAAGCCATCCCATCCATTCGAGTTTTTCCCAGATTATGGGTTTTAATTTCTTGTACCATGTTCCTCATAGATCCTTATAGATCATCGAATCCTACAGTCTACAAACTCACATAATCCGTGAGGTGTCTGCATATCCATCTGTCTATGTGCTGCAGGAATGTGGTCTGTCCGAATGTGAAAAGAGGTGGAATAATACAATCTGCATGGATGATCTTCAGTGGTTCTCTTTGTACACAGGACATTGCGTACTTTACAACAAATAGAATAACCATACTGTATTTCTACGTAGAACCTTTAACATACTTGGATACATTGTTGAAATGAAAGTTAGTCTTTATTAAACCAACGTTAAACCTGTTTTTCCATCTCATTTCTGTTTCAGTCTTTGTTTGTTTGCTTGTTGCCTTGTTTTAAGCACTCAGTCATGTGATCTGCTTGACGTTGAAATAATTGACATTGCCTTCCTGTTTGTTCAGTTATCTTAAAAACATTTCAGCTTCTACATTCTTTATATTCCTGATCTCTCTCCATGGAAGTCAGCATTTGTCATGTGAGAAAAAAAAAAAAAAAAGCTGTCTGAACGCTTTGCACACTTCGCTTTTAAGTAATTTTATATAAATGCTTCATGGTCCTGAAACTGTGTTTATGACTGTGACTTGATTAACCAATGGGTGATTAAAGGTGATTGTTTTAAACACAGGTGCTTTTGGAGTGCTGAAGACAAATACAATGGTGCTTTTCACTGACTTCACAGAATTATCTGCATTTCCCTCTCTACTGGTGTTGTTTGATAATGGTGGGTTTTTTAGACCTGCTGCTATTGAGGTTATGTTGTTTGACCAGGTGTCTGTGATGCCTTCTGAGTCAGACCTGTTTAGCGCTGTTTGAGCTGATATCCCCCAAGTTGAGCCACCGTGTTCATAAGCTAATGGAGTGGTGACGGGCTGAGAGTCATTTCTTATGGCTGTGAGAGGAGATGGTGGAGAAAACTGGTTTAAGGAGGTGTTGGTTGTAGTTTGTTGGTTTTCCTGAGTGATTGGAAACATTGAGGGAGAGTTCATAGATGTGGACTTTGAATCAGGTGTCACTGCTTGTCTTGAAACTGTTCCCTGTAAAGAAAGAGAAAAGGAAAATGGTCGAATGAATGACCCATACTGTAAAAACAGCAAACAGTTAATACATCTTAAGTGGTTAACTATAAACTACCTTCGCACATACTCTAGTACTGTAGAAATTGTATATGGTTTAACATCACATTGTATGTAATTTCACTGTAAAATACTGGCAGTTTTATGGTTTTGGCAATCAGAAGCAATTACCATAATTTACAAGAAAAATCATTAAAAGGACAGAAGTCCCATAGTGATGCATCACATATGAGAATATTTTATTTAAATAATTTTCTTTTTTGTTCATTTTTGTTATATGTAATCTAAATTTGGGTGTTTTGACAGTGTTTTGTCAATATATATGGGAATGTTTTAAGGAAACGCCATGTACAGCCTATTAAGAGATTTCAGTGTTGATTGTTTTTTGTTCTACTAAGTTATCTAAATGCTGGCTGTTTTTGTTGTAAGCAAGAGTGAGTGAGTGAGTATTAATGAAAATATGGTAGGTTGTCAATTGAAAAATCTGATGCACGGTCAAATTCAAGAGCATTCAAATGTACAGTATGACGAGTGGTTTGCTTGTGCTTGTGTACATGATGTGTGTAGAGAGCAGATGGCAGCTCACCAGCGTTGGTGTCGTTATAGATGTTGACGCTCTAAAAACAGTTACAGGTGTTTGTGAACGGTGAATGGTGGGGTAAGACTCGGTTGTACTTTGCGTTATGGAGCGATTTGGTTCTGAGGTTTTTGTTAGGATAGCCGAACTCGAGTCTGGAGTTGTGGTACAGGCAGTCGTTGTCGATTCAGAAAATGTCGTCTGCTCTATGACACTTCTGCTGGTTGAGGTTTCAGTTGTTGGCTCAGGATTTTGGGTATCAGTTAATGTTCCAGTGGTCCAAGAACTGGATATATTGCTGTCTGAGGTTTGGTCTGTATCATCCTGGGAATTGAAACCAGTGGTTGTAATGGGATCATCCATATGACTCAAAGTGTGTGTAGATGTCTCAGATGTCTCAGATGTGTCCAGGCTAGCTGTTTTAGCGCTTCCTGTTGAACTGATTCCATATGTGTTGTTTGGGGGCTCCATTGTTGGAGTTGCAGTGCTTTGAGAAACAGTCATGTAAAGATTTGGAGAAGAACTAGGATTATAGGTAGAGTCAGTTTGGCAGCAGTCCGGAGGGAAGTAAGAATTCAGAATTCCTGCAAATAAAAACAGGAAGTTGTGATAGACAGCTCTGTTTTTCTTTCTCTTGAAGGTACTGTAAGTTTTGTAAGTGATAGGGTGAAACTGTTATTATCTGATATTGAAATTTAGTATGAAATTCACACTCCCCTAAGGTATCAGTGAAAAGCTTGGACGCGATCAACTATTTTTCCCAGTTGATGTAAAAGCTAAAAGCTTCTGCATATAATACGTTATGTAAACTGTGGCTACGTATAAATGTCTTTACAACCCTGGTACCTGTCGTTCCTCTCTTGTAAATCGCTATGGATTAACGTGTCAGCTAAATGCATAAATGTACAATTGCTGTTAATATTTTTATTTTAATGTATGCATTAGAGCAGATGAAGGAGCAGCAAAAAGCTACATTTTGTCACGGTTTGCTCATGAAATCATTCTCATACTTCTATTTGTGTTATATCGTAATTTTCATTACTTTAACAAAAAAATGGTAATACTTTAGATAAGGGAACATGATTACTTAGTTGCTTACTTGCATGCATATTTCTAGCATATTCACTGTTTATTAGTACCTGTACAGCAGATAATAATGCATTTGTTCTGCATGACCATATATTGGATCCCTTAACCCTAATACCTATACCTATACACAACTACTACAACAACTACTTTACTTACCATCAATATGCAGCAAATTAGGAGTTTATTGATGTAAAACTGTTAGTTAATAGTGGATACGTGTTCCCTAATCTAAAGGGTACCATACAAATATTACTGAACTTTTGACTGGTCATGTACATGAGATCTGGCATATAAATAGATCCACTAAAATAATTTAGAATCCTTCTGTGTAACTGTCACCCTTCTGCGTCATCACGTCTAGTCTGACACAAACGCATTGATCACAACTCACCCCAGAAGAGCAGGAATGCTGCATTACGCCCCATGGTATCCTGCATGCTCACCAAATCTGAAAAGCAAATATTTCACAATGTCAGCAGGTGTTTTGTCATATTTGATTCTAATCGCTCCACAGGTTCAGGTGCTGACATCTCTGCATGCGTTTAGTCTTGTTTGTAAAACTAGAGACACATTCTACGCTAGGGCTGGAATTTAGCCTGCTGATACTGTCATTCATTTGAACGCTGATGTTTTCGCAACTGATTCACTAAAGCATAATGCACATCAGGTTAATCTTTTGATTAAATCAGAAGCCAGTTGCGTAAAAGTTATTACCAGTTTTGAGAAAAAAAAAAAATATACACTGCCCTCCAAACGTTTGGAAACGCCCTAGAAAAGTGAGGTTTTGGACAATATTGGCATGAATCCTTTTTAATTTGTGATAATTTTGCACTGATAAGGGACAACACAAACTACGAAAACATATTTTATTGAACAGTTTATACAAGGAAAAAACTTTACATTTTTGATTCATCAAAATATCCACCATTAGCAGCTATTACAGCTCTGCATAATCTCCAAAACCACACTTTTGGAGGGCAATGTATATAAATTTATAACCTGAAGAAATCATATAGCTATTGTACAATAGAATGTACTTATATGTAATTATTATTATTATTATCATTATTATTATTATATATTTTTTTTCATTTAAACTGTAAACCACTGGCATGCACTACTTTCTTTGCCAAAAATAAAAAGAATAGTAACATCTTGACTTGATTACTTTTTAAAAAATGTATTAAAGTGTTAAAGTTTTGTGCATTTATTTGATTACTATTGTTTTCAATAATAAATTTTGGTCCCACTTTATATTAAGTGGCCTTAACTACTATGTACTTACATCAAAATATATGTACAATGTACTATATACTAATAAAATGAGTGTTCATATTTCATTGTAAAAAACTTGTGCTGCTATTGAGGTGGAATACGGGTAGGGATAGGGACAGCTTTGGTGGTATGGGTAGGTTTAAGTGTGGGTTAAGGTGTAAGAGATGTGTCAACAGTGTAATTAATGTGTACAGTGCAACAGTATAATAATTATTATAACAACAGATGCAATTACATGCAGGTTGTTTTTTTTTTTTTAATATAAGTACAATGTAAAAACATGTATGTGCACAATAAGTGCATTGCACCAAATGATTAATTTAAATGTACATAGTAGTTAAGGCCACCTAATGTAAAGTGGGACTAAATTGGTCTTAAATCATAACATATTGTTTTTTGTTTTATTAAATCAATTTGATTATACATGTTATTTTTTATATGATAATAATAAAATCAAATGGAGTTGATTTCACAGAGCCCTACTAAAATAATCCATCTGTGATGTTGTTCATAGAAGACCACAGATCACACAGTGTATACAATTTCCTTAACGTAATTTATCAAATAAAGACTGGTTTTAGTTACAAAAGAGGCCTCCATATGTTGATCTCATTTACTACAAACACAAAATAACCAGCTGACACAGTTTCCCTCACACTTTAATTGATAGAACAAGTGAAATATATTGTTCAAGTGTACAATATATTTTGTAACTCAAACACAAACTTCAACTTCTAATATAGCAATCAAATTTTGGCAATATCATTGTCAAATGACATCAGTTAGCTTTAGCTTTAGCGGTTAGCAATAAGGAAAGAGGAAATGGCGTAGATAGAAATCACATTCTTAAAATACTTCTTTACTTACCACACCAGATGAGAACACGATAAATGCGATGAGAATTATCATCATGGAGTGAAGATGCTTTGCCACAAAACTGAAGGTCCCCTCTTCATTGATCACAGTGCATTTAAAGCAGATTGCTGTCAGTGAAGAGAAATGTTTTCAAACCTTTTCGATTTCTAGAAAGGAACAAAGCATTTCAGTGGTGAGAGAAACACGGAGATAAACCTGTCGGGTGAGAATTTTCCCATTTTGGAAAGCTGCTATGCAAATATCTAGATGCTTAACAACAGTTCTCATGACGGCGTGTTTGTGTTATCATAATACACATGCTGAGAGCAGCAGGAAAACATGCAAATGGGGTTTTTGGGCCTACTCACCTGTTGTTTGTTCATTGTTTTGACATATACCTGATAAGATGCACATAATCTTATTCTATAATTTAAACTTATATTCAGTGCATAGTTAAAAATACGCTAAATATAATTCTAAATGAATAAATATGAAATACATGTAACCAGTTGTATAACTAAAAAGAAATGTTGTCCTTTGTATCGAATAGATTTAGTACTGGAAGTGATTTTTATTATTAAAAATATGCTAATATACCTTTAATATGTAGAATTATGTATTTCTGTAAGCTTTATGTTTGTATGTTATGTAAAAATGCAGAAAAAAAAAATGGAGCTTTATTCGGTAACACTTTGTTTTGATAGTCCACTTTAGACATTCTACTAAGCAACTGCATGTCAACGAGTCATTAGAGTATTACACTCTTCTAAACTTTGCAAGTACATGTCAACTTATTCTACTAACCCTTAACCTAACCTAACAGTCTGCTCTGAGAGTTAGTAGACATGTAGTTGCAAATTAATGAGAATTAGCTGACATGCATAACAATATTTTTTTCAATGCTAACTTTACTTAAAGCCTTTTAATATATAATGCATTATATGCATAGTTTTATTTAGCATTAATTATGTCTTGTAATGCGCTTTATAATGTATGAAGACAGATCTTGTGCGTATGAGCGTACTTGGCTACCGAAGACTTTATACTTGTTTGTATTTTAATTGAAACATTTCAGAAACCTTTTGTTTTCAGTTATTTATGCTGGGAAGAGACGTCAGTACATCGACCACAGAGTAGCAGGGTGTGTTCACGAAGTCAACATTCATATGATTCTCTCATACTCCACACACAAACATTTCCTCATAGTAAAGGGGTCAAAAGATTGATTACAGTAAGATCATTCACTGCATGAAAATCTGCGTTTGCATTATAGTGAACCCTGCCATTGATCCGTCAGGCTTTGATCTGGGAAAATTATTGATAAGATCATTTTTCACTGCTGTTGTTGTTATTAATGTCCAAATTGTTTAAGGAACTGTATCAGCTGGGGGACGCCTGGGGGAATTGCATGCTAGCAGGTGACTTTAACTGTACAAACCTGACAAAAACGCTGCCAAACATCCATCAACACATCTGGAGGAGAAAGCATTTTAGGTCACACCAACGTCCTCCTCTCACACCTCTTTTGTTACACACATATATTTTTGCTGAAACTTAAGATTTATGTATTTGAACTGCCTATAAAATTTCCCTCTGTTTGGATGACAAACTATTAAACTCACTGTGATCATATTTGGCAGTCATGTAGAAATAAAGCAGGTCAGATTTCTGTAATGGTCCTGTAATTTCTGTAATCTTCAGTTAATGTTGGATTTATTGATAATAAATCTATGAACCTTTATTCAGTATATTTGTTATCAATAAATCCAACATTAATTGAAGACTGCTGCTTCCACAGCAAGCCATATTTTAGCCATGTTCATACTTCTTCGCTAATAAATGTAAGTGTTTTTACAATGAACAGATTTATATGGAAGCCTGTTTCTGTGACTGATTAAATCAATTTTAAAAGGTAAAAGTCACATTTGTGACTTAATTCTTACAACTGCGTATTGAGATCACATAATTCTGACTCACAAACAAACTTGAAATTGCAAGTTATAAAGGAAAAAGTCAGAATTGGGAATTTTTATCTTACCATTTTGTCACCAAGTTTATATCTTGCAATTCTGACTATAACACACATGACCAGCGTTGGGGAAAGTTGCTTTTAAAAGTAATGTATTACAATGTTGCATTGCTCCCTAAAAAAGAAACTAATTGCGTTACTTAGTTACTTTATATGGAAAGTAATGCGTTCCATTTTGCGTTATGTTTGTGATACTTTTTAAATCTGGGCAGGGCTTGCTTGTTTGTTTTTATTATAAAAAAGTTCTATTTAGCAAAATAAATTCACGTCTATACAGTAGAACACAGGAGAATAAGGTTCGACACTCTTCAGCAATAAAAAATCTCTGAAGCACAAATGTTAGTTTATCTAAAATCATTGCTTATTAGTATGGTTGAAGGTCAGCTGCAAAGACATTGGCTAATAAAATGGGATTAAATACATAGAGGATATCTGTGTTATTTAACACATTTAATTGTTGCAAGTTTATGTCATATTCTGAGTTTGATGAATACTGAATCTTTTTTTTTTTTTTTTTTTTTTTTTTTTTTGAGTGAGGTGAATTAATGCATGTTCACATTTAGTCTAGAACTACAGTAACATCATTTTTACACAACGCCTCTGTATTTCCAGTTTCTCTCAACATGGGGACAGGATAATTGTCCCTTAATAAAAAGGAAAACAAAGTAACTAGCTTTACAGAATTAGCTTTATTTGCCAAGTGTTTGCAGACACACAAGAAATCTGTTGTGTCTTTTTTTTAAGGAGCTCTTGGTACATACATACATACATACATATCTGACATGAGAACAGAACATGTAAAGACTTAACAATAAATAATAATGTGTATGAATCTGGAGCAGAAGATTTATGTACAGATTTGTGCATTATTTACTCTATATACAGCTGTATAAAAATATGCATATGTATGCCGGGGTGAGAGGGGTCTGTTGCAATGTTTCCTGCCCGTTTCTTCACTCTGGAGTTGTACAAGTCCTGAAGGTTGAGCAGGTGCACACCAATGATCATTTCAGCTGTCCTAACAGTCCGTTGCAGTCTTCTTATATCTGATTTGCTGGCTGACCCAAACCAGACAGTTAAAGAAGAGCACAGAACCGACTCAAAATGTAACTATTAAGGTGTTTCCTTGTAAATTAAAAATGAATGCATTACTTTACTAGTTACTTGAAAAAGTAATCTGATTACGTAATTCACGTTAATGCGTTACCCCTAACACTGGTTATGACTTTGTCACACAGTTCTGACTTTACAACTCACAATTGTGAGTTTACAGTATATATAGCAGTTCTGAGAAAAAAAAATCTAAATTTTGAGATAAAAAAAGTCACAATTACCTTTTTTTTTTATTCCATTGTGGAAACAAGCTTCCATACAAAGGTATTTTAAAAATATAATTATTTAACTCAAATCAAATAAACGTGAAAAAAAAAAGCTATGCTACGGTTTGAATGTTTCATTGCTATTGTAACGTGGAGAGGGAGATGTGAAGCGAGCAGATCCAAATGCAAGCTTTTATTGAAGCTGGCACCCGCGTCATGGACTGGGACCTGGGGAGAACAGGGACAGAAGAGGCAGACAGAGTGAAAAGGAGAGAGGCAGAGAGTTCGTTGGCGGCCTTCGTGGCCGTGACAGGAGGAGCAGAGAGTCCAAACATGGCCGGAACAGAACAGACAGAAAGTTCATAAACGGCCTTCATAGCCGTGACAGGAGGAGCTGAGAGTTTATACATGGCCTCCATGGCCGGAACAGGACAGGGTGAGAGTTCATAAACAGCCTCCATGGCTGGTTCAGGACCAGTCATGAGTACACAGGCTAGGTGAGGGTCATTGGTCACTACCACCGTGCAGGGAGCTAGGACAGATGTCCCCATTTTGTGAGGTTCCGCAGCCTCAGCCACCACCTCCGGGGAAACTGCAGCGGGCATCACAGCTGCTGAAGATGCCGCAGTTGACGCTGCCACCTCCAGAGGCTCTGCAGCGAAAGCCGCTGCCTCTGGAGACTCAATGGTGGTATCCGCGACCCCTTTAAGAGATTCTGCAACCAGAACTGCCACCTCCGGGGGCACTGGCGCAGACTCGTGGTCAGACGAGGCTTCAGAAGCAGACTTGTGGACAGACAAGACCTCTGGAGCACAGTGTGCAGCCCACACACACCAAATGGGAAGAGCAGCAGCGGATGGTAGGACCTCTTTAATGGTCGGATTTAAAGGCGCTGATGCCACTGGGATGCTTGCAGCCCACACAGACACTAGAGGTGGGTCCAGAACGCTGGCCATCATGATAGCTCGTGACCTTGGGGTGTCAGACGAGACGTGGCGAGGTTCTGGGCGGTCAGACGAGACGTAACTTTACTTAAAGCCTTTAAATATTTAATGCATTATATGCATAGTTTAAATTAACATTAATTATGTCTTGTAATGCGCTTTCAGTGTTGGGGAGTAACTAGTTACATGTAACGGAATTATGTAATTTAATTACAAAATAAATGTAATTGTAATTAGTTACAGTTACTGAGATAAAAATATGTAATTAAATTACAGTTACTTTTGAAAAATGCTAGTGATTACAACTTAATTACATCTGAATTTTTTCACCCACCCACCCACACTTACAGATTTATTTGACTTCTTTTAAATTGCATTGACTGCTCTAAAATGAGACACCAATGTTTCAGGAGTTTAGGACACAGAATAGGACACATGCTTATTCTATAACTGTTTTATTTCCTATTTGGGTGTATGCATAAACTTTATTTTTTAAGATTGTTTTTTCCAAGGCATTGTTAGATGCTAGTGTTTTCTGTCACAACTATGCAAACATTTTATTTTAAACCCAGTATCATAGCTATTAAACTATTTCTTGTTATGATGTTATTTATGTTATGATCTTGTTATGACATATAGCGCAACTGCGCTCACGGTGACCCGAGTTCGATTCCCGTCTCAAGGTCCTTTGCCGATCCCGCTCCCCTCTCTCCTCCCAGCTCTTTCCTGTCACCATCCTATCACAACAAAAGGTATAAAAAGCCCAAAAATATAAGTTAAAAAAAAAAGTCTGAATTTGTGGTGGCTGTGCTTTAAATTAAATGATTACACAGCTTTTTCGGGGCAACTTAAGTCAGTGCTATATGCTTGATTTGCGTTTGGTTAGCTAATAAAATATTAAAGCTTAATTCAATATTATGTGTACAATTTCTTAATTCTGTCATCCTGGTATCGTGGACTCACTCTATTGTTTCATACAAATGCAGCTGCTGCCATTTTTATTTTTATTTTTTTTTGTACATTGTAATGGATTATAAGATAACTAACAAACTAGTACTACTACTTCATTATTTATGTGGTGAAATGTTGTGTAAGAAAACTGGTATGACTGCACTGTATCCCTAAAATGTCTAGTTTGAACTTGCCGTTTGCTAGCAACTGATTTTTTCATGGAAGCTTTGCGTTCAAATATTTCAACTCAGATCAGTGTTTCGTGTCTAATAATTTTGACACGAAACATCTAAATAATCTATCAAGCAGCTGTGTAATAAGTGAGATAATGTACATTCAGCCAGTTGTTATCGCAAAATAAAGATGTATATTATCCCTTACTTATTATAATCTTAATTCAAGTGATAAAGGATTTTGAAAGTCCGACAGTAATCAGTGTTGAATGGTACTGTAAGGTTAACTCTGCCTGGTTTAAATGTTTCAAAATGATTAACAGTTGAAAATATTGGACATTTAGAAAAGTAATCAAAAAGTAATTAAAAGTAATGTTACATTACTTTAATAAAGTAATTGAAAAGTTACAATACTTACTACATTTTAAATCAAGTAACTTGTAATCTGCAACCTATTACATTTCCAAAGTAACCTTCCCAACACTGTGCGATTTATAATGTATGAAGACAGATCTTGTGCGTATGAGCGTACTTGGCAACCAAAGACTTTATACTTGTTTGCATTTTAATTGAAACATTTCAGAAACATTTTGTTTTCAGTTATTTATGCTGGGAAGAGACGTCAGTACATCGACCACAGAGTAACAGGGTGTGTTCACGAAGTCAACATTCATATGATTCTCTCATACTCCACACACAAACATTTCCTCATAGTAAAGGGGTCAAAAGATTGATTACAGTAAGATCATTCACTGCATGAAAATCTGCGTTTGCATTATAGTGAACCCTGCCATTGATCCGTCAGGCTTTGATCTGGGAAAATGATTGATAAGATCATTTTTCACTGCTGTTGTTGTTATTAATGTCCAAACTGTTTAAGGAACTGTATCAGCTGGGGGACGCCTGGGGGAATTTCATGCTAGCAGGTGACTTTAACCGTACAAACCTGACGAAAACACTGCCAAACATCCATCAGCACATCTGGAGGAGAAAGCATTTTAGGTCACACCAACGTCCTCCTCTCACACCTCTTTTGTTACACACATATATTTTTGCTGAAACTTAAGATTTATTTATTTGAACTACCTATAAAATTTCCCTCTGTTTGGATGACAAACTATTAAACTCACTGTGATCATATTTGGCAGTCATGTAGAAATAAAACAGGTCAGATTTCTGTAATGGTCCTGTAATTTCTGTAATCTTCAATTAATGTTGGATTTATTGATAATAAATCTATGAACCTTTATTCAGTATATTTGTTATCAATAAATCCAACATTAATTGAAGACTGCTGCTTCCACAGCAAGCCATATTTTAGCCATGTTCACACTTCTTCGCTAATAAATGTAAGTGTTTTTACAATGAACAGATTTATATGGAAGCCTGTTTCTGTGACTGATTAAATCAATTTTAAAAGGTAAAAGTCACATTTCTGACTTAATTCTTACAACTGCGTATTGAGATCACATAATTCTGACCCACAAACAAACTTGAAATTGCAAGTTATAAAGGAAAAAGTCAGAATTGGGAATTTTTATCTCACCATTTTGTCACCAAGTTTATATCTTGCAATTCTGACTATAACACACATGACCAGCGTTGGGGAAAGTTGCTTTTAAAAGTAATGTATTACAATGTTGCATTGCTCCCTAAAAAAGAAACTAATTGCGTTGCTTTATATGGAAAGTAATGCGTTCCATTTTGTGTTATGTTCGTGATACTTTTTAAATCTGGGCAGGGCTTGCTTGTTTGTTTTTATTATAAAAAAATTCTATTTAGCAAAATAAATTCACGTCTATACAGTAGAACACAGGAGAATAAGGTTCGACACTCTTCAGCAATAAAAAATCTCTGAAGCACAAATGTTAGTTTATCTAAAATTATTTTTGCTTATTAGTATGGTTGAAGGTCAGCAGCAAAGACATTGGCTAATAAAATGGGATTAAATACAAAGAGGATATTTGTGTTATTTAACACATTTAATTGTTGCAGGTTTATGTCATATTATGAGTTTGATGAATACTGAATCAGTTTTTTTTGAGTGAGATGAATTAATGCATGTTCACATTTAGTCTAGAACTACAGTAACATCATTTTTACACAACGCCTCTGTATTTCCAGTTTCTCTCAACATGGGGACAGGATAATTGTCCCTTAATAAAAAGGAAAACAAAGTAACTAGCTTTACAGAATTAACTTTATTTGCCAAGTGTGCGCAAACACACAAGAAATCTGTTGTGTCTTTTTTTTTAAGGAGCTCTTGGTACATACATACATACATACATATCTGACATGAGAACAGAACATGTAAAGACTTAACAATACTCATGTGAAACAACCATCTAAAACACCACAATACTCGGTCACATCCAAGGGGAAGTCCAAGGCTTAAATAGAGCGCCTGAATATATTCAGAAATATATTCAGTCCACATTACTGGACTATTAATTCCTCCAAAAATGAACACTGACTCCCCCTCATGCCATTGCAAACCTGTACAACTGACTTTCTACTACTGAAAACAAAAGCAGTTTGAAGAATGTTGTCACCAGTTTTGGTTACCTTTGACTTTCAAAAATATCTTCTTTTAAGTTGCACAGAAGATAGTAAGTCGTACAGGTTTGGAATGAAGGAGAGTGTGTGTGCAAATGATGACAGAATGATCGTTATTGGTTGAGCTTTCTTTTTTAAGGCTTTCAGCAGGCGTAGATATATTTACGAGTGGTTTGGAAACAGATGCATATGCTTATTCTCTGAAAATACACTGAAAATAATTGAGTGAACATTTTTACGAAGAAATTGCTAGTAGTTTTCACAAATAATTACAAGCAACGCATTTGGTAACACTTTAGTATATGGAACAGTTCTCACTATTAACTAGTTGCTTATTAGCATGCCTATTATTAACATATCGGCTGTTTATTAGTACTTATAAAGCACATATTCTGCATGAACATATTCTACATAACTAATCCTAATACCTAAACGTAACAACTACCTTGCTAACTGTGAATAAGCACTAACTTAGGAGTTTATTGAGGCAAGGTAGTTAATAGTTTATTAATAGCAAGAATCGGACCTTAAAATAAAGTGTGACCAACGTGAAAGTAGAAAGACTGTAGAAAGTAGAAAGTAGAAAGTAGAAGTGTTTTCTTGTAAAACATACCTTAAGAATCTTTATTTACAGCCTGTGTGTACGTGAAACCACAAAGACATTTCATTCACATACATAGAATTTTTTCTGGTAGTCTAACGACACCTTGCTCTACATCTCAAACACTTCACCTGAGGGTAAATGACACTTTAAGCACTTGTCAAGTGAATAGACTCTTAAGAGGTTCTTAAGATGAGTCAGCTTTCTTGACAAATGTAAAAGGAGCATCTGCATATCAGTTTTGAAAATGAAGACACTGTAGAAACGAGGAGTTGCTGAAACCTATACACCAAAACTCCCGAAAGGAACATTTTATAGTATTGTTTTCAGATGTGAGGTCATCAACTCGCTTCATTATCTCTTCTGTTTTCAAAGAATATGTCTGTCTGCCCAATACGTCAAATACTTCTAGCCCTTTATTCTTTTGTTTGTCTCCTTTCATGCTGAAGAGCACTGATAATGAAGCCTTGAAGTCAATTGATTATGATAAGTGCTGGTGTGTAGGTGGATCAGCGTTCTGCGCATTGGTGTGGCTCACGCACTGCACGGGCTCACGCATTTCAAACAAAACATAACAAAAGTGATTTCTAATGAAATTCTAGACACATTTCTCATTCTCTGAGGCTTGGCGCTTCACGTCACTGATGCTTTCAGAGTAATAAGTGTGTTTTCAGAGTGATAGGCATGCACACTATTATAGGAACAAAAGATGTAAGTAAAAAAAAAAAAAAAAAAAAAAAAAGCTAGAATGCTCTATTTTTGTCCTTTATTGTCTTGTAAGTTTTAGTTGACATAATATGTTACTTAAGACTTGAATCTTTGTCCTCAGGTTATTCCGTGTCAAGTTGGTCAGCATATATTTTCCTTTTTTTCTTTTCTTTTCTTTTGTCAAAACATTTTCGAATGACAGTCTTAGCATGATTTTCTTTCAGTGATGCTGTTACCGTAACAAATTATTCAAGGATTTAACACGGTTATTAATGCAAATCCAACGACTCTCCAGTAAACAACACAATCAGATTTTTCTTGGTATAAACCTGGTTACACATGATATCATTTATTTATTTATTCAATCTCACTAAGGAAATAAACGGAAAAAATGCTGCAGATTGACCTCATTCCTCATCACCACACCCTGCGATTGCCATTGGATGTGGCGGTGCATGTGAACGGCTCATGCTGCGTGGGAAGCTCCTGCATGCGTGCGCGCATGCACATGGAACGTGATTGGGTTGGTTTGTAGGGATCTATCCGAGTGTTCTTTTGTCAGACCTGCTGCACTAAAAATAAAGTTGATCTAATCCCTGATCAGCATGTTGTGAATGACTTCTGCCTCTCTCGGGGAGGAAGTTTATCAGAATTGTTCACGAGTAAAGATCTTGTAGATTTGAATGTCAGTTCATTTGACTGTGGGCTATTTTGTTTTTTTAGAATATGTTGTTTCAAAGAAGTGGATAGAAAACCTCCAAAATGTACTTTCAAGTGTTTGTTTTATTACACATTATCTATGTGCATCTGTAGACTTCAAATACAATACATATTTTAAGACGGTTTTCTCAAAATGAGTTTGTTTCTCCACAGCTAGGCCTATTACACACACCAAACTTTTATGCCCCTCTACGGTATATTCTGATTATTTCTGCACTTTGTATATTTGCGTCTGTAGTTTTCGTCTGTTGACCGCATTTCCTGATTTATGGAGTGAATAGCTCTAATATGCCAACAAAATCAAACAAGAATTTTGAACCTGGCATTAGATTTATGTCCTGTAAATATTTGGAAATGAGTGCATATTGAATTAGATAATGTCTCATTCACATATTTAAAAATGTGTGTCATTGATCATGCAATTCTTTGTCAGTTTTTCTTCCAATGACGCACTGACGTTTGTACACAAACAAATAGAAACAAATCTTACAATCTCAAAGTCATGCTTTTTTCATTTTTTTAGTGTCTCAGACTTTTTAGTTCAACTTTTTAGGAATAAGTTCCGGTGACATCAGGTGCCTTTGATGTTCACTGATGGTGTGTATATGTTATGTTGCAAAAATGCATTGAATTCACATCTAAAAAGTACACTTTCGTTTCCTCATTGGTTGCCTGGGACTCTGATTTGCCATTTTTAGATCACTCAGAATAGTGTATTTCCTTGTCGTTTCCCCTGGCACTCTGATTTTGTCATGGTTTGACCTCATCCGTATTCTGTATTCACGTGCATCAGCGCCGTGGTTCTGTGCAGTAGATGCAGTGATAAAGCACACCTGTGAAATCAGAATATCTGCATTTTGTCTCAGCTGCTCAACAGGGGCCTAATTGTGTAATTCTCTGACGTGTTGCATGCAGCCTGTGTATGAAGGCAGGAATTCCACATTCTTTCAGAGATGCTTCGTCTGGTGACTGGCATTTTTGTCAATGGTCCTATCTGATAACTTTAACGTCACCGCTCAGGATAGACGCTATAGTGGGGCTTCCAGACTGAAAAAGATGTGTGTCCACAAAAAAGGGCAGATTTCCGGTCGAGGTGATGGCAAATCTAAGGACCCATCAGAAAATCTTTCTCTTTAGAAATTAAGCATAAATCCCCATAATAAAGTTTAAAAATGTACAGTCACTTTCACCTCAGATTGGCACATGTGAAGAAGTTTATGTGAATTCTGACGACTTTGAAATTTGAGATGTTTGAATTCACAAGCACAAAAAAAAAAAAAATGTTTTTATTCAAAACATTAATGATAATAGGAGAATATACCAAAATAACGTTGTAGATATTATTGTTGCGTGTTGGGTGTGTCACTCAACTGTTTTGTCTGTCTGTCGGGTAAAATAGGCTGAAATGTATTATTTTCAAAATGACATGATGGTGATGATATCGCTGAGTGTGATCACACTCAGGCTGCAGGGTCATATTTTGAAATATTCGTGGCGCCCTCTAGTGATACATCACTGATACAAACTTTTTAAATCGGCTCTTGTATTTCATATGCATCAGAAAGGATATCGTGCACCCATTTAAGTTTTTCGTTAAGAGCTTAAAGGCGTAATCCGTTTATAAATGATACATTTCCAGATCTATGTATATGTATTGTTTATAGACATATGCTACATATTACATACTTACTGTACAGCTTTTTCTGGTTATATAGTTCTGGTATTTAAAGGGATAGCGCAACCACATGTGAAAACATGTGCAGAGATGTAAAAGTGAAGATTTATTGTAACTTTGAGTGTTATTTCTTTTATCTTGTGTAGTTTTCTTCATGCTTTGTGAATGTGTGCCACACCAAATCACGTTGGGCATCTGATTGATTTGATTAGCTGGATGGAATGCCAGTCAGTTTGTAGCCATTAAAAGTCTGTTTTATATGAGTGCATTAGAAGACTGTGGTTAAATAAGTGTTTGTGGGTGTGAAATAATGCAGTCTAGCCAGACACGCTGTGACTAAGTGCAAATTCCTGCCTTTTGTATCTCTTGACAGAAGTAGATAAACTGTCACTTAGTAGACGTTTTATTGTGAAATTGATGTATGACACACAAAGAACAGTGTCTGTGGCTCTGGGGCAACATGTTCATCATGACTGAACACCATTTAGTTACACTTGTTTCCAAGGCAGGAGTAATATGTGAGATCAGAGCAGGTTTTCTTTAGCAGCGGTTTTGTATGTTGGTTTCACACACCCAAACGTTACGAAATTATAGCTTTTGTATTCTGCTCTTCAAACTGACATTCAATATCTTCACAAAAATCACAAAAAAAAAAAAAAAAACACACTGACGTTACAAGACAAGAGTCATTATAATATGAAAGACGTTTTTCAGACATGTCAGGCCAAGTACGTTGTAGTTTTATACGATGACTTCTATTGGCCAAAACACTGCTTCATTGCAGAAAAGCAATTATATTTTAATATACTAATGCGTGGTCTCGCCATCATCATCATGCATTACAAACCAATGTGTTTAAGATTCTGATAATAAATTACAATACTATGAAAGAAGTACCAGTCACTCCAATATCAAGCCGCATAATGGACTGTTTTTGTACAGCTAAAATAACTGGAAGCAAATGACACTGGAGGCCTTGAACATTTTTATGTTATGCCCTGCAAACCTAAATAATATGTGATTTATTAAATATTTTTCTTTTATTTATTTATTTGTTAGTTATTTTAACGCTTGTGGGCATGCATAAACAGTGTTGGGGAAAGTTACTTTTAATAGTAATGCATTACAATATTGCGTTACTCCCTATAAAAGTAACTAATTACGTTACGTAGTTACTTTTTATGGAAAGTAATGCGTTACGTCACTTTTGCGTTACTTTTTAAATCTGGACAGGGCTTGCTTGTTTGATTTTAATTTAAAAAGTTCTATTTTTGCCAAATGTAAATGCCCTTTAGCACCAAAAGCCTCAGGCTGAAGGAAAAGTAAATTCACGTCTGTACAGTAGAATGCAGAAGAAGAGAGCTCAACACTCTTCAGCAATAAAAAAAGAAGAAGAAATGTTAGTTTATCTTGAGTAATTTTTGTTTATTATGGTTGAATTGGATCATCAAAGGCCAGAAGCAAAGACACTGGTTAATAAAATGGGATTAAATACATAAAGAATATTTGTATTATGTAACATATTTAATTATTGCAAGTTTGCGTTGTATTCTAAGTTGCATTTCACAGTTTTTATTCATTTTGAGGAATACTTAAGTTTTTTTGTAAGTGAGATGAATTCACATTCACATTTAGTGTAGAATTAAAGTAACATCCTACTCCCGATTTCTCTCAGCATGGGGATAGGAGAGCTTTCAAAAAAATAGTAACTGGCATTACTTACTTGAAAAAGTAACTCTTGTATATATTAGATATTTTCTTGTAAAATAAAAAGTAATACATTACTTTACTAGTTTCTAGAAAAAATACGTAACTCACATTACTTGTAATGCGTTACCCCCACTGTCCATAAAGCTTTTGTAAGCTTTGTAAGTTGTTTTTTTTTTTAAATGACTAAAGTAATAGTTCACCCCAAAATGACAATTCTGTCATTTACTCACCCTCAAATTGTTGTTCCAAACTTGCATGAATTTCTTTCTTTCTGTAAGATATTTTGGTGAATATTAACAAACAGTTTCTGGTCCCCATTGACTTCCATAGTATTTTTGTCCTTAATAGAGAAGTCAATGGGAACCGACAGCTGTTTGGCTACAAAAATTCTTCGAAATATATTTTTAATGTCCAACAGAAGAGGAACAAAAAAAAAAAAAAAAAATGTTTTGTTAAAATGTTTCAGTGCAAATAATAATGCTAATATTTGAAATAACAATAAGAGCACGATAAAACAAACCCAGGTGTGTGTCAGTGCTCCGATGACCCACTCACGCTGAATTATGACGCACTTTGTAATTATGGCTCATTTTAGTGGAGCTGGCACAAGTCCCGGAGCTTTTAATTTACAGAATCCCCCCCCCTCTAGAAGCGACTCCTGGCGCTCCAGAAAAAAACAGTCCAGGAGGGTGGGGGAACAGAGGGTGGAAAGGAGAACCAGGTCCATGCAGAGGAGGTGGGCCTGGATCATGGAGCAGTGACAGACAGTGAAGCACTAGAGGACCTGGGCCATGGAGCTGTGGCAGACAGTGAAACACTGGAGCAGAAGTCCACCATGTTGGATTCTGAAGAGCCTGGAGCCATGGCAGAGGGAAGAGCCTGGAGCCATGGCGAAGCAGGCAGAGCAGGGAGCCATGGTGGGACAGGCAGAGCAGGGAGCCATGGCGGGGCAGGCAGACTCATGGATGGACAAGACAGTGAGTTCAAGAGTGGATGCCGCCTCCTTGGGAGGTTCTACAGTGTAAACTGACACCTCTGGAGGCATTGGCACAAATTCGTGGACAGGAGAGGTCTCTGACACAGACTCGTGGACAGACGAGATCTCTGGAGCAGACTTGTGGTCAGATGAGGCCTCTGGAGCGCAGACTCATGGACAGACAAGGACTCAAGAATGCAGTGTGTGGCCCACACGCTCAAGATAGCGACCGCCATTACTGGCAGCACAGTAGACAGTGGGATGCCTGCCGGGCTTGAGGGTGTGGAGGCTCAAGATTGCGTGGCTTGGGAGATGAGACGAGACCTGGCGAGGCTTTGGAAGGACGGCTAAGACATGACAAGGCTCTGGGATGTCAGCTGATACGTGACGAGGCTCTGGGGGGTCAGCTGAGACATGACGTGGCTTTGGAAGGCCAGACGGGACCTGGTGAGGCTCTATACTAGCAGCCATGTTGTGAAGAGGCTCTGTTAGGAGCGCAGCTGTGTCTTGACTTGACTCAGAAAAGTCAGCAATGAATGACTTGACCAGCTGTGATTTGACTTGGCTCGGGAAGATCAGCTGTGGTTTGGCGTAACATAGACAACCCAGCTGTAACTTGACTCAGGAACAACAGCTGTAACTTAATTTGGCACTGAAAGTGCAGCCCTGACTTGACTTGACAGCGGAGGATCAGCCATCGCTTGATATGCTTGGGGTATGGCAGACATGATGGGATGAGATTCGGATGAGATGATTTTGGAATGATGAGGCTCAGGTGTGGCAGCCATCTTGGCTGGGGACTCAGATGGAGCGGCCATCTTGTGAACTGTCTTGGGGATGGCGGCCATCTTGTGAACTGGCTCTGGGAGGGCAGCCATGACAGGTGCAAGCTCAGGAAGGGCGGGAGGCATGTCGTGAGCAGGCCCTGGAGTGGATGAAACTGGAGCAGGCTGTGGCTTGGCAGACGTGACTTGAGCAGGCTTTGTTTTGGCAGGCTTGGCATGAGAGGGCTCTGGGATGATATAAACAATTCAGGACGTGAAGGTTGAGGTGTGAAAATGTTCTGATGTGATTGGTGCTGTAGGATTGCAGGGCTCCTTATCCGCAAACCCCACAGTAAATGATGATCCAGCCAGCAACAAAGCATAGTCAATATACTGCTCCAAAGACCAGTGAATTTTACCTCCAGGTAGGCCAGAACGAATAGGGTCATTCAGTCCCACTCTAACAATGTCTTTGAGCGCCACATCATTAGGAGTCACCAAATGGCACAGCTCACAAAAGTCCATGACGTGATCTTCTGGTTACCTTGGCGAAGATGACAGAGGCGTGATGCTGGATCCATGGTGGATCTGTGTTCTGAAAGCCGCTGGATCTGTGGGATGCGAAATATTCTGTAACAGGACTCGTCAGAAGCATGTTAGATCCAAGTGGCAAGATTTATTGAACACAACGTAGTCAGACAGGCAGGGTCGATCTCCAAACAAACAGTGATATCCAGGGCAAAACAAAAGCGTAATCCAGAAAACAGGCAGAAGGTCAAAATACAGTCCAAAGTAACAAATGAACAAGGCAATGAAACAAGACAAAACTATGGCAATGAAACAAGGAGAAACTATAATTATGAAACAAAACAATGACCATGGAATAAACACTATGAAACAGGGAAAACACTTGGTAGAGTCCACACAGGCAAAAACAATACTTCGCAACCTCCCGTTTGGCCAGGCCCTCTTTATATGGCTGCCAAACAGGAAGTCACCAAAGAAGCAGCAGAGGGAGCGGTAACAGTCGGTCCATGGGTGAGGGCTCCCTCTGCTGGCGTGGCGTTACAGGATAGGCGAGCTTTCAATCAATAAATGGGGAAAAAATAGTAACTGGCATTACTTATTTGAAAAAGTAACTCTTGTATATATTAGATATTTTCTTGTAAATTAAATGACTATGGAGTCAAATAGGGCCATATATATGTGCAAAATAAAACAATGTTTTGCAAACAAACAATATGTTTTGCAAATAAAAATAGAGTATTGACAAAGAAAATTGCTTTTTTGCAAGTAAAAAAAATAATTGCAAAAGAAAAGTTAACCCCTGAGAGAAAAAATAAAGTTTAGCAAAGTAAAACTTCAGCAGCATTGACTTTGCAACACATATTTCCCTTTGCGCCGCTCCTTTAAATCCGCGTTTCAGTCATCCGCGCCTCTGCGGCGCAAGCTTTCCTTTGCACTTAATTTTTCTATGCGCCTCGCTTTGTGTCACTGATTTGACGTGGGGGAGGGGTCAAGAGGTTGGGGCGTGTACAAGGGACGAAGGCGCGTCCCTCTCGTTACGTCATCAGCGCGAGCCCCGGATCTCAGGTAGGTATTATTGATCGCTTTCTTATTATTATTATTAGACTCCTATATTATTAATAACAGATACAAAAATAGGTAAAATACTGTTGCACCCGAAAGCTAGAGGTTGCTCTCGTGCGAAAACTCAAAATAAGCGCAGTAGAGGAAGACAATAACACACATAAGGTTAGTTATAGGAAATGCATATGGACATCATTTCATCAATATTCCTAAAACCTCCTCAGGTATTTTCATGATAATAAAGTATATTAATAATAATTATTAATAATAATTTCGCACGAGAGCGACCTCTAGCTTTCGGGTGCAACAGTATTTTACCTATTTCACCCACAAGCTGTTCATAAATCATGTACAATATAATGTCTGTTAATCGTGACAGCCTTATCTGGGCCGGTCTGAAGTATCTGTTATTAATAATATAGGAGTCCAATAATAAGAAGAAGAAAACGATCAATAATACATACCTGAGATCCGGGGCTCGCGCTGATGACGTAACGAGAGGGACGCGCCTTCGTCCCTTGTCCACGCCCCAACCTCTTGACCCCTCCCCCACGTCATATCAGTGACACAAAGCGAGGCGCATAGAAAAATGAAGCGCAAAGGAAAGCTCGCGCCGCAGAGGCGCGGATGACTGAAACGCGGATTTAAAGGAGCGGCGCAAAGGGAAATATGGGTTGCAAAGTCAATGCTGCTGAAGTTTTACTAAAAACTTTATTTTTTTCTCTCAGGGGTTAACTTTTCTTTTGCAATTATTTTTTTTTACTTGCAAAAAAGCTATTTTTTCTCAATATTTTTATTTGCAAAACATATTTTTGTTCGCAAAACATTGTTTTATTTTGCAGATATATATGGCCCTATTTTGACTCCATAAATGACTAGTTACTTGAAAAAAATACGTAACTCACATTACTTGTAATGCGTTACCCCCACTATCCATAAAGCTTTTGTAAGCTTTGTAATTTTTTTTCTTTTTTTAAATTACTAAAGTAATAGTTCACCCCAAAATGACAATTCTGTCATTTACTCACCCTCAAATTGTTGTTCCAAACTTGCATGAATTTCTTTCTTTCTGTAAGATATGTTGATGAATATTAACAAACAGTTTCTGGTGCCCATTGACTTCCATAGTATTTTTGTCCTTAATAGAGAAGTCAATGGGAACCGACAGCTGTTTGGCTACTGAAATTCTTCGAAATATATGTTTAATGTCCAACAGAAGAAAAAAAACTGAACTGTCCTTTTAAATACATTAAATGAAAAATAGTTTTTTTTTTTTTTTTTTTTTTTGTTAAAATGTTTCAGTGCAAATAATAATGCTAATATTTGAAATAACAATAAGAGCTCGATAAAACAAACCCAGGTGTGTGTCAGTGCTGCGATGACCCGCTCACGCTGAATTATGACGCGCTTTGTAATTATGGCTCATTTTAGCGGAGCTGGCGCGAGTCCCGGAGCTTTTAATTTCTGGGAACCGCCGCGGGTGACGTCATCACGCCCTCCGGTGCTCGCGGTGTCCCACGGACGGCAGGAGCGCCACAGACGCGAGCTCTCCCCGATCGGGCCGGACACGCGGGGCTGATATTTAAGGCTCGAGGCGCGCGCCATAACGGACACGATAACGGAGCCGCGACGCGATGGAGGGAGCAGCGGACCCAGACACGCCTGTCCTCGAGAGAACAGCGACGGACCGAGCGGCGGCGCTCGCCCGCTTGTTGCATCGCGAATGCACGCGTCTGCTCGAGCTCTACGTGAGTACGACTGCCGTTATTCAAGCGACCGTGACGACACTGCCGCTGTCAATCACGGCGCGTTAATATACCGTTATAATCGTCACACGGACGCTTCGGATCGGTGTTTTTTTCTCCGTTATTCGCTAACGGTGCTAAAATATGATGCACAGAAACGCTGTCCTGCTCACTAGGTTTGAGGCTATGGTACCTGCTGGTTAGACTAGTCCCCTCACATTTTATGCATTTGTTGAATTAACAATGCGGATAGTCATGGATTCACGATGGGAATGTGGTTTATAGCAGTGACTCTCAACCGAACAAACGCTAAACTGATTAAATGATTTATTCACGCACTCAGCTTCAGGACTGGCACTAGAGATGACAGACAGTGAAAGAGCAGAAAAACTGGCCGGTTTGTAAATGCAGAAACCGCAGCAGATGATTGATACACAGGCTTTATAGTTGGCGTGTTTGTTTGTTAAATGTCTCTTGATTCTCAGTGGTTTCAAACCACAATTCCCAGTGCAAATAGTCATAGTGTGGTATTAGTCATGCTTTTTGAGGATGAAAGCATCACACAACCTGTAAGACCGGTCTAATATGGCTTACTGATGAATTTGCTGAAATACTAAAATTTGATTGGACACTTGATCTGTCACAACAGCAACTGAAGTTATGAGAAACATTTCTTCTATGCTGTAACATAAAAAAATAAATAAACATCTGTAAATATAGATTATTGGAGTATGTTTTACAAGAAAATACAAGTTTTCCTTTTTTCCAGTTTTTTCTTTTTTTTAGTTCAATAACTATATTATAAAAATATTTTAATATTAAATGTTAGATTGTGTAAATATTATAGAATAATTTCAAAACACTCAGTTCATGTAGATGTCACATTAATCACACAGGAACTATATTTTTACAAAGTTTTATCATGTAGGAAATATAGAGTATTAAGACTCCGACTGCAGTAGAAAGTAGATTTAAGCAAAACAATATATAGTTTTATAAAATTTAAATAATGTGTTTTATAATAGTGAAATACTGTATTTTATTTCTATAGTATTTATAAATACTGTAGCTCAGTCTTATACATGACATTTGACATCAACAGCAGAAGTCATTAGAAATGTTTTTTCCTAATAATAAAAAAGATAATAATTAATAAAATAAAAAAATAATGTCAACTTTACAAGAAAATACTAGCAATTTCTGAGTGGAAATTGTTGAAAAGTAACTCATTTATCTTGCGTTCCTAGTCATGCATGATTGTTTGACCAGTTGCATTGTTTGCTGTGCGTGACCCATCAGCGCAGACGTCAGAGCCATTTTTGGGTTCGTCTGAAGAGGTGGCGTAGCACGCAATGCATAATTGATATCGAATGCATTTGTGCATGTGACTCAGAGGTCCGTTTGGTTAATTATAGGTGGTTTGTGCGCACGTGGGAACACGCGGATCACGGCGCATTAACCGTAAGCGTCGAGTGGGCGGTCTGAGTGACTAATCTTCCTCTAAAGAGCCACTTTTCCTGTAATAACTAATTACAACTCTTCTCCTCCTCCTCAGAAAGAGCGGGAGAACTTCCTGTCCCATCACGTGCCGGGCGACGAGCGTCTGGTGACCCTCGCCCTCTGCCCTGAGGCCCTGACCACCGCCGAGCAGGTGGGACACGTGCGCTCGGCCCTGCGCCGCTGCATGGAGCTCCTGGAGTGCCTGATCACCCGAGAGGTGGAGGAGATGGGCGAGGAGCTGGAGGGAGAGTACGAAAGTCTGAGGAAGACCGTGAAGGATCGGCTCAGCGATCTGGTCCACAGCACCGCGGCCCTGCTGGAGAACGGAGAAGGGGGCTGCCCGCCGTCCCCGCCGCTTCAGTGCACCGAGGTACGCGCGCGCAGGCTTTCACGCCGCTGATGCGCATTCCTGGCCAAACTTAATACTTTGAGCACGGCTGACTGCAATTCTGCAATTTCAGCTCGATAAAGAGTCATTTATGTGTAAATATCTAGAGAGCGTCGGATGCCTGTTTGGAGAGGGCCGAGGCTAGTTGTCACACATAGAACAAAATCTGTCATTTACATTGAAATGACAACACATAAAACACACGTGAGAAAAGTTGAGAAAATAAGCATTTTTGCAACTGGAGCCCCAGATTTAACACACATAGAAAGACAGCAACTCTAAAATTCCAAAAACACTTACTTTCGCTGCATTTCAGGCGAGACTCTACAGACAAAACCATTGTTTTTGTTTCATGCACTGGTCAATTCTGAGATTCCAAAGTACACTTTTAAGTGTTACACTTTGACGGTTTGCGTCTGTAGATTTCAATTGCAGTTATATCTTTTTAGCAGCATTTACACACACTAAGCTTAGCAGTTTTATTCATATCTGTATTCTGAAGATTTTAAAAGAGGGGTTTGTACTCGCATGATTTTTTTATAAAGTTGTTTTCCTAAAAACATGCTGAAACTATATTTGTTTTCTGTCCATTGACAGTATTTTATATTAGTTATAATGTTTTTTTAATGTAGTGTCTTGCTTAATCAAAATTAAGCATCAAACTTATAAACTTGTTTGCTTGTATTTAAGCTTGTATAAGCTAAATAATAGCACTTCTGTTGATATGACAAGTGGACAGAATTATTATCCAATGGTGACAGTTTCAAAATGTCTGAATATCAGTCTATCACTGTAGTTTCTGCTTTCCTCGTATAAAGCTGCTGATATCTGTGCTGAATCATTCTCATGGTTTGCACTGACATGCTGCCTGAAAGGAATGTTTTTTCAGTTAATTCCATCATGTCATCCTGTATTCTGTATCCCGTGCTCTATTATGTGGTGTGCTGGAGTTGACATAGAAGCAGCGATAAGCATTTGGACGCTTATCAAACCCTTCCCAAGCCGCACCGCTAAACCCTAAATCCCTATTCCTGTAAGTCACAGGCCTTCCACAATCTGACAGAGCTGTTGTGCGAAAAGCCAAACGAAAACCTGTTCGCAACACCGCCCATGAAACAATTCAATTCGGTCGTATCTGTTTAAATATTATTGAGACCAAATTAAATATGTCATGCAATAAATAAATAAAAGAAAATAAGGTGTAAAATAATGAAAAACCTCATGAAATAAACGGAAGCAGACAATGTAAAACAAACCAATATATCACAAAATAATTAAATACATAATATTCCAAACAATAAATATAAGCATAATAAAAAGTGAGAACAAATACATAAACTGGGTATGAAATGCATTTATTTATTTTTTTTTATGTAACAGTGACCTGAATTACAGTATGAATTAATCTAAATAAATGCTGATTTTATGCCTTATTTATTTTTGCTTACAGTTCTCACTGTATGTTTATTTATTTAATTTAAGTGGATGCAATTGTAATTGCATGATTCTTATTTAATATGGTTTTATTTTTTTATATTATTTAATTTTGATTTTAGAACAATTAGGGGTTTTGAATGAATCTCTGATTATAGTAAATGCATTAAACTTGGAACTGATACAATTATGCAAATGCAGTTAAAAAAAATAACATGCTAGAACATACTAGCATGTTATATTGTAGTATACTTGAAAAGCTGTAAATTCTAACATATATGGTTAACTAAAAAATACTGTAACAAATTAATAAGACAATTCAAGGCATAGTTTCTGTACAATTATATATAAATTTAGGAGGCCGTGTTCAATTATTGCATCAGCTCATTAGTAGTAAAGCTGCATGCGGTGTCACACGACACTGCTTGCGAAAGCAGTTTGTTATTGTAACAGCTGCACTATTTTCAAACAGCTGAACTACCGTCACACTGACTAATGTAGGTGAGTTAGTAGCGTTGCTACTTTTAGTTGCAGACCCTCCAACACTGTCCAGCAGATCTCCTACGTCAGGAAGTGCGGCAGACTAACGCTCTCCTTCACACGCCAGTAAATGAAGCCGATCGCAGTAAAGCAAATGAATGTTTTTGGACGTTTCTTATGAACAGACGTTTGGCTCGTGATCAAAAAGTCACTTTACGCTGGATCTGAGTGTGTTGGCGTGAAGTGCGCGTCTCATCTATTTCTGTGCCCTGTGACGCCTGAAATTGACCACAGAGTGGGTGTGTAAATTTGTATTTTATCTAGAACCTCTGCGGATACAGACTGCTGATGACTTTATTTAACTCTGCTGTGTTCACACACACACACACTCCAGGAAAAGTGTGCAGTTGTATTTGTTTAAAGCTGCCGTGAATTCAATGTGTTTCCAAACATAATAGGATATTAAATTTAATTTTTATTAAATTATCTGGATCATGACATTTGGTCAAATGTTTAAAATACATAAGATTTTTTTCATGTTTTAGAAAGAAAGAAATTTCTTCTGCTTGCCATTTATTTAAAGTAAAAATACAGTAAACACAGTGAAATATTGTTACAATGGAAAACAGCTGTGGGAATATCTGATGAACTGATTTCTGTGATGCGCAGCTGAATTTTCAGCATCATTACTCCAGTCTTCAGAGTCACATGATCCTTCAGAAATCATTCTAATATGCTGATTTGCTGCTCAACAAACATTTCTGACAATTATCAATGTTGAAAACAGTCGTGGCTGCACAATATTTTTGTGGAAACCGTCACATATTTTATTTATTTATGATTCACAGATGAATACACTCTTAAAAATAAAGGTGCTTTGAAAGGTTCTTCACAGCGATGCCATGGAAGAACCATTTTTGGTTCCACAAAGAATCATTCAGTCAAAGGTTCTTTAAAGAACCATCTCTTTCTTACCTTTTTATAATCTGAAGAACCTTCTTTGGCCACAAAGAACCTTTTGTGAAACAGATGTTAAAGGTTCTTTACAGAAACGAAAAAGGTTCTTCTATGGCATCGTGAAGCACCTTTATTTTTAAGAGTGTTGAGAGTTCAGAAGAACAACATTTATTTGAAATATAAACCTTTTATATATTAATGTCTTTACTGGCACTTTTATCAGTTTAATGCATCCTTGATGAATAAAAGTATAGTATATCACTGTTTTCACAAAAATGTAATAAAGTAATAATTTTTCTCAATTAAATGCAGCCTCAATTAATGCAAATACACTAAAAACTCCAATAATGCTAACCAATAGTTGGTTACATTATCAAATCACCTGGTTTCAGAGTTTGCTTTCGCTTTGATAAAAGTACACAAATTAATGCACCAATGAGTTCAGGAGCATGTGTTTAAGAAGTAAAGAGGCTCAGTTTTGTCTCATGTTGTTGTGTCTGCTGTCATTTTCAGGGTCAGGATGAAGTGGAAGGTTCTGGTAGTTTTGCTGCTAAACTCTGGAACTACAGAGTTCTGCTGGAGCTCATCCACTGGTCTGATTCTGCATCTCAAACCCTTCACTTATTCCACAGCGAGAAACAAGGCCAGCAGCAGCAGCAGCTCCTCTAGACTCCACACGCGTGGATCCTGAGCTGTTTTCCTGAACTAAAAGCCACATTCGATGGAGAATCAGTATTTTCAGTCCAGGAAACTAGCGCAGATTCCCCAACACAGATCCAGACCGTAGACGTCTAGAACTCAGTCTGAATGACGCTTGTGATGTATCTCTCAAGCATCTAAGCATAAATAATGTTTTGTTCTGGTACCCAGCCTTTAAAAAAACACATTTGCTTGAAGACTTTTTTTCAGACAAGTTTATTTTAAACCCCATTGACAAATTGTTTGTCTTGTTTCATAAATCTCTCAATATTTTAGATGAGATTTGGTTCAAATTATGCTTAAAACAGCAACAAAACAATTTGTTTGGGGTAAAATAAAAACAAGGCTTGAAATCTTCTAAATTCTTTTGGTTTTATTGGAAAACGAGACAAAATACAAGCTGTTTTCTGAGTGTATACGTCTACGGTCTTGATATCGTGTGAAACGCAGATCTATAATAACGCGATGTGCTCGAGGTCTAATACGCTAGCGCTTGACGGGACTGAACCATTAGGGCTCTTCTGTGAAATATATCACGGGCTTCACACACGCTTCAGCCTTACTTACACACGTGTTAGTTGATTTTACCATCGGTGTTAAAAGAATCGTAGACATTTTCCTGTAGAAAGCAGCAGAGGTCAGTCCTTCACTGGAGAAGAGTTCTGCCTTCATTTATTCCCAGTCCAAAGAAGCTGTCAAGCATCAAAATGCCCAAAAAATAGCTGCACCTTGACTCGACAAATCTTAATGCACGTAACCGTAAATACGTTTTGAGATGTAGATCCACTATGGAATATAAAATGAAATGAGCAATTCTGACATTTTTCTCACAATGTTTATATCTGACTTATATTCGACTTTTTGTGAGAATTGTGAGATACAAACACTGAAAATTGTGAGAAACAAGAAAGTCCTGTACATTACTAGTGTCATTTCACAAACACTAACAAGGTTTGACGTTTACAATTTTTCACGTTCGATTTAAAGATAATAACAGTTCATAGTTGCACTCGAATTGTTCCACATACACGAAAGCGATATTAAAACGACGAGATACATACAAGTGTGAAAACCGGTTAGTTAGTGAGCCGCTAGTGATCGAACGCAGCTTTGTGACCTGCAAAACAAACCTACTAACCTCCTTACTGTACTAACGAATGATGTAGCAAAACGCCTGTGACTGAGACTGTGAATTACTGTATGATTGAAGTCAGATTTCATTGTGAACTAAATCAGAATCAAAGGCATTACTGAATAGTGAAGATAATAGTGTTATTTTTAGACTGTAGTCTATAGCCTTACAGCCAAAAATCTGAATTATTAATATATTAATGTGGTTATTTATTCATTTTTACTGAGATGTCATGTAAATGTAACACTGTGATGCTTTTCTCTGCTATTAATAAACCAGCGTAGCTCCCGACTACTAACTCTGAGTTGTGAATGCTGTGAATCTGTGGTCGTATCTGGAGGTTTATGCACTGTTTGTCTGATCTGAATGCAGTCGCTGCACGTTTGTCGTCCGAACGTCACTCTGTGTCGGTTTTATCTGTGAGAAACACACACTAACGATGCTTTGCAGCAGAACGTTCAGCTCATATTCCTCACATTCTCTATTTTGTTATATTATTGATCACAGTATCATGTATATGTCTATATTAATCAATAAATTATGGGATGAAACTTCAAGTGTCTATGTATTCCCTGCATGCCTGCTGTGTGTTTGTGTGTAAGTGTGTGTGTGATACAATAGTTTTAGAATGTGAGACAGTAACAAAGTAATCAAAAAAATGATTATCATGCTTCAAAGTACTCTAGAAAGTCTAGAAAAAAATCTCCTGGCTTTAAAACATTGCATTAATTTGAATCAATTTTCAAGGCCTGGATTTTTTAACTAATATATTTAACATATTTTCATGCGACCGTTTAAAATGAAACCGGAAATAAACAGTAACAAACTCACACTTTACATTTTAATAATAATATTACAAATAAATGTAATGCATTACTTTGTACATTTTAGTATACGTTTGTATTACAGTAGTGTTTAGTTACATATACTGGAAGGAAACAAACATTATAATATGTGAGCATTTATATATATACATACACTACCGTTCAAAAGTTTGGGGTCAGTACATTTTTATTGTTTCTTTTTTTTTTTTTTTTAAGAAATTAATACTTTTATTCACCAAGGATGTATTAAGTTAATAATTAAAAGTTTATTAAAAGTTAATAATAAATAATTTACATTGTTATAAAATATTTATATTTTGAATAAACACTGTACTTTTTTTAAACTTGTTATTCATGAAAGAATCCTGAAAAAAAAAAAAATCACAGGTTCCAAAAAATATTTGGCAGCACAACTGTTGATATTATCCAACATTGATCATTCTAATAATAAATCCGCATATTAGAATGATTTCTGAAGGATCATGTGACACTTAAGACTGGAGTAACTGCTGATAAAAATTCAGCTTTTCATCACAGGAATAAATTCTATTTTAAAGTATGTTAAAATAAAAAACATTATTTTATATTGTAAAAACATTTTGCAATATTACAGTTTTTTTTTTTTTTTTTAAGTTTATTTGCAAAAACAAATAACTCCATTTTTAACAATTACAAAAAACATGTTTTTTCATTGTGCATTCCAGTTACTCTCAATCAAACTGCAGGTGGGTTATTTTGATATAAATTAAAAATAACTAAACAATACTATAAGGTAATTAACACAATAAGCTAGCACATGATAACATAATACAAAACAAATGAATAAAGTTATTTTGCAAATAAACTTTATAGAGAGAGAGATAGAGATGATCTTAGAAAAGAGAAAAGGGTAACATTTTAGTTTAAGGTGTCCTTATTACACATATTACATGTAATTACTATTATAATAACAATAAGTCATTATTATTGCATAATTACATGCAAGTAACCCTAACCATATAGTAAGTACATGTAGTTAATTAATATTACTCAGTACTTAAATGTATAATTAAACTGCAACAAGGACATCTTAAAATACAGTGTAACTGAGAAAAGACCTTAGAAAATCCCTTGACTTTTTAAGATTGCATTAGTTTATTTCTGTTTTTCAAGGCCTGGGTTTTCTTTTTAATTCCTTTTATGTTTTATGGTTTCCAGTGTTTGTGAGCTGCGATCATTAATAATACTGACTATAATGTCATGAAATGATGAAAATGTAGTTTTATTGAATGACAGTGGCTGTAGGAGCCCATCTCAGGGCCTGGCCAGCTCGGAGCTGCTGCGCATGCGCACCGGAGCAGCGCTAATGGCGGAGAGCGTGCGGTCGCCGTTCGATTACCGGGAGCCCCCGACCCTCGACAGCGACGGGGATGGCAGCAAGCCGCCGCCACCGCGCGGGTCAGTCACTCTCGCTGGGGAAACGGATCGTGCCGTTTGTTTCGGGGGGAATGCTCGGATTAGCGTGCGTGCTAACGGTTAGCCGGTCCGGTTCTGTTGTCCTCGTGCACACGCCGTGATGAGAGAAAAACCCGCGGCCGTTATACCGCACGGAGCCTTTCTCGCGCTCCGAGCCCACGCGTATCGCTACTATGTTATTTTTCCGTTCCGCTTTACCGGGGCGCGTAAATGTCAGAAGCGGCGGCGACTCGAACGATTAGCAAAACACTGCGCGAGTGCGCGAGACCTGTCAGCGCGTGCACGGACACTGCTGCTGAGCGCGCTCTCGTGTGCAAGCGACCGTTACAACAATTCACCATGGTAACCGAATCGGCGGACATCGAGCGATACTTTCATTCCAGTAACGTTACAATTATTGTATCAGTTTGATTGATACATTGAACCAATGATTGTACGATTGATACATTAATACATTGTATCAGTTAAGTGACCCATATTTTACTTGGTGTATTTCTTTATTTGATACTTGACCACACACAAAAATAATAAGTCTGTTTGTTATTGTTATCATATTACTCCCAGCTAGCCATGATATGTTCTAAGAATGTTTTGCTAACGTTTCCATTGTGCAAACCTTATGGGAATGTTTTCTAAATGGTCTAAAAACAGATGTATGTAATAATGTTCTAAAACATTTACAGCTGAAATTGTTCCGTGAGCGATGAATAAATAATGATATTAAAGACCAAACAACTTTGATTGAAGGTTTTAGTAACGTTACCGGAATGAACATTTGCTCATGATTTTGACAGAAGGTTGAATCGTGTGTCATTCGCATACTGCCTTATCATATCCGACTTTAAAAGCAGTGTAGTTATGAAGCATGCATTCTGTTGTTTTACACATCGTGTCATGAAGTGATCCGTTCGGTTAGTGTTTGTATGAATCATTGCAGCAGCATGTTAAGGGCTTGTATCAGAGCGTCTGATGGTGTGATGTGGTGTGTTTGTGTGTTCTGCACAGGCGTGTGTGTGGCAGGAAGAGGAAGGGGACGCCGGTGAAGGTGTGTGACAGAGCGGCGTATGTGACGGAGGATGAGGAGGAGAGTCTGTCTGAACACAGTTACAGCCCAGGTACTCAAACACACAATCTGCTGCATGTGTTCTGTCCTCTGATTGATAGCTTAGAGTTGTTTGATCAGTAAATGCTCTTTTATTGTAACTGTACAAACGTCCACTTTGTGTTTTTGCTGTCAAATCTTGACTGATTTTTATCAGTAAGCGTCAGAATGACTGTAGTCATATTTCCAGATGAACTCTTACTGGACTGAAGCAGCTTGGCTTTACTTGATTCTCCATGAATCATTTTGTAGAAAAAAAAAATCAGCGATTCTCAAATCTGATCATCAGGATCTTTTGAGGAATGTTTGTTTCCAGAGGCTTTACTTTCACTGTTTCTTAGTGGAGGAATGATCTTCCCAAGCCTCCAAAACATTTCACATCTTTTGAGGAACGGATTGCATTGCATTATATGTTTGGATCATTTCGGTGTCATCTTACTAAGACATATTATTGGAGATATAGAGTGACCACTCATATTTACATCATTTTATGTCAGTATCTGCTCTACTGTTGTAAAGACCTCATTGATTTACATTACAAGCATCAGAATTTCATCATATAAATATCAGCGTCTGTCACAAATTGCATATTTTTGCACTTTACATATCAGACTACGTGAGACATGAAGCCTGATAGATCAAATATGATACAAAACAAATGTATTTTTATGTTTTGTATAAAGGTTTAATATGTTGTTCCATTTCAAAAACGAGATTTCTCTGACCATTATTTCACATGTCAGGCTGTACAGGGTTGGTTTCTTGATTTATCCATTTTTGTATGTGATTTTGGTGTTTGTGTAGGGGACGAGCAGTACGCAGAGGGAGCTGAAGACCGACTTCCTCCGCCAGGCAGCCCGTACTACCTCACCGACCCATCACAGCTCTGGTACGAGAGTTTTGTTAATGCACGAAACCTCTCATTAACACTGCGTTAATGCACAATTCATCAGAGCACATCATTCTGAAGAAGTGAAACGTTTTTGTTTTAAGGTCCTTGTGCATTGAGTCTGAGAATTGAAGAGAATTGAACCTGTTCTGTTTGTTTTAATGGCGGAAGAAAGTTTCGGAGGCAGTGTGTAAATGTGATTGACACAACATAAGGTCGTATTTTATTTTAACGTGTGAAACGTTTGGACTCAGTGTGCTGTGGAAGCTTATTTCCACCACAGAATAAAAATAAAACTGGAGTAATTATGACTTTTTGTCTTGCAATTCTGATTTTTGTCGTAGTTCATATCTCAAAAAAAAAAAAAAAAATATATATATATTTTTTTTTGTAATTCAAAGTCTCATAATTCTGAGTTTACATCTCACAATTTTTTCATTTTTTCTTGCATTCCTGACTTTTTTCCTCATAACTTTTGTTCTCAGAATTCTAAATTTATATATTGCAATTCTGACTTTTTCCTTGCAATTCTGACTTTTTCCTTGTAATTCTGACTTTTTTTCCCTCTTAATTTTGAGTTTATATCTCACATTTTGTAATTTTTACATCTCACAATTCTGACCTTTTTCTCTGAATTGAGTTTTTATTTTGCAGTTGTCAAAGTTTACATCGCAATAAAAACAGGTAAAATACAGGTAAAATGCAGAACTGTGAGAAGTCACTTTCTTTGTTCTTTGGCAGAAATGAGCTTCCCCATTCCTCAGATGTGTTGACTCCAAATGTACTGTGTTTGTGTCCTGCAGTGTGCCCGAGCTTGCTGAAGAGGGCGCTAGCGGCGTCCGCGGCCCTGTGCTGTTCCACCCACCGCCCAACTGCAGGATTAGAGAGGTGCATTGTGGGAGTCAGGTCCGGCTCGTCGTCATAGCCATTCGAGACATTGCCAAAGGCGAGGAGATCACAGTGGACTACAGCCTGACCGACTGGGGAGAAAATGCCATGGTGAATGATAAGAATGCCACCGAAACACGTCATGTGCTCTCTGTGTGTGCTTGACCACTAAACTAAAATTCATTCATGTTCGGTTAAATTGCAGGGCTTTCATACTTCAGTATCTCCACGTGGGTTTGAATGTGGATTCAACCCAGAGAGCAACATCAAGAAGGTGATTCATGCAACACACACACACAAATCACGCTGCATTGACACTGCACAACATCAATTCAGTAGATTATGAAGTGTTTATGCAGTGAACACTGCAATCTGATGTGCATCTCATGCATTTAAATAAAATGTCAATGCATGTGAAAAATAGTAAGGAAACTGACCAAAAGGAATTGCTCACTTCTGCATAATTAGTTTTTTAATATGTATATGAATGGTAAAATATGCTATAATAAATTGGCAAATAAGATAAGTATTGAAAATGTCACAAATTAGATGTGGTTTCCTTAAATTCTACCATATGTATTTGTGTATGTACATCAACTGTCTTATCAAACTTGTAAAAAGAAATGCTGTTGTCAACAAAACTACAAAAAAAATATTATTTTTCTTAAATACTAGAATCTGCTGTTTCTCTTCTGTTTTAGAGTGAAATGTTGCAATAGTAATATTTTTTGTTTTATATTTTTATTTAGTAATATTCAAGATCATAAAAGCAGGGTAATTATACTTAACTAAATCTAAAACTGTTTAAAAAAAAACAAAAATTTTGTAGTACCTGAAACTAAACTAAATTTAAAATAAACAAACAATTTTCTATTGTTATAAAGAAGAAACAAAAACCATAAAAAATAAATTACTTGAAACAAAATAAACTTTAACTGAAAAACAGATTTAACATTGTTTTGACAAGGCAACATTCCTCATTTTCATTTATTTTGAAAGTACTTTTGAAGGCACTAAAATAACTACAACTACATAAACTACAATGAAATGGAAATTAAAAATAGAAAAATAAAATTTTTGTAAATATTAACACAAACTATAGTACTGTACCATGATACTAAAAAGTTCTGAACATTCGTCTTGGAGTGAACAGGCCATAAAGTTCCATGTTTCTGTTCAGTAGGTACATTTTCCCATTTGTAGCTATTGGATTGTGCTTTTAGAACTGAAATGTTTCTTTAATAAAAATGTCTCACTCACAGCTCATTTGGTTCTCTGCAGGAAGAGGAGCCGGGTTCGCTCCCTCTGTCTCTTACCGTTTCTGACTACCTCACTCCGTCATGGTCGCTGTCTCCCTCCTCCTCACCGCTGTCTCACTCCGAGGCCAGCGACTCTGACCGAGAGGAGGACGAAGAGGAGGAAGACGACGACGATGATGACGACGACGAAGAGGACTTGGAGGATCTGCGGGGCCGCATGATGAGACGCCGCAAGAAACGGAAAACCTCGGTGACCGTCAAGAAAAAAGCCCCGCCCAGGACCCAGCCACGCCCCTTGTCCTTCACATGCCCCGCCCCTTCTTCTCCATCACCCTTCCAGCAGCCTCTAGCCCCGCCCACAACAAACATAAACAACAATATAAACATAAACATCGGTGCGAGCAGCACGCTCTCCCGCCGGCAGCACTGTCCGTACTGCGGCCGGCATTTCCGCTCGCTCGCACGCCACCTGGAGAAACACCACGACCAGCAGCCCGAGGTCAGAGCCGCCATGGAGCTGTCGCACCTCCCCGCTCACGCAGCCGGCGCCGCCTCGCACCCGTTCGCTTCTCCCGCTCAGCCCTCGTCCTCCCTAGGAACGTCCCTGTTTTCCCGTGAGCGAGACTCTTTGTCTTCAGGTTCAAAATCTGGAAGCGTCTCCTTCTCGCTCTCGCTGTCTCCGCCTCCCGTCTCCAATACCTCAAAGAAGAGCTCGTCGACTTCGCCTAGAAAGGGTGCAGCGCTCGCCGCTAACAAGAGCCCCGCCGTCACGCCCAACCCTCCCGCCAGGAGAGGACGACCGCCGAAGAAAGAGAAGGAGCAGCAGCAGAAGAAGCAGGAGGAGGTGGAGCGAACGAAAGAGGAGCCGCCTCCCACGCCCGGGAAACAGGAGGAAGAGGAGGAGGAGAATGAAGAGGAGGAGGAAGAGTTTGACATGAGAGAAGATCGAAGCGCAGAGGAGAAAAACGGTGAAATGGCAAGGTGAGTTTGTCTGAATACAGGTTGTCAGAAACAGGTGTTTTGTGTTTGTTTGGCTGAATTGTGACCGCATGACAGCATTTTAGTGCCACGTTAAAAAAAAATAATTAAAGTTGAATTATTTAATAAATAATTGATAAAAGAATAAAGTTAAAATATTGCGAGAATGAAGTCGAAATATTACGAGAATAAAGTCGAAAAATTACGAGATAAAGTCAGAATACTATGTGTTAAAATATTACGAGAATAAAGTCGAAATTACGAAAATAAAGTCAAAATATTACGAGAATAAAATAAAATTGAAATGTTTTGAAAATAAGTTTAAACTACTAGAATTAAGTCAAAATGTTTAGAGAATAAAGTAAAGATTACGAGAATTAATTTGCAGCAATTACAAGATTAAAGTTATAATACTTTTATACCTCAGAAAAGACAATACAACATGTTACATATACAGAGTCGCAATATTACAACTCAACAACTCAACCTCAAAATATTATGACTTTATTCTTGTAGTATTTTGACGTTATTCTCGTAGTAATTCAACTTAATTCTCGGAATATTTCAACTTTATTCTTGTAGTATTTCGACTTTATTCTCTAAATATTATGACTTTTTTTTTATGTGCCACTAAGACATCAGAAATAAGCAAGCTCAGCCCAGGTGACAAAAAGTAACGCAAAAGGAACTTTCCATAAAAAGTAACTAAGTAATGCAATTAGATACTTTTTTTAAAAGTAACACAGAATTGTAATGGATTACTTTTAAAAGTAACTTTCCCGAACACTGGTTGCAACACATGACATAATGTCCATATGACTTTAGATCAGTCAGTGGATTGTGTTGGCTGTCCAGAAGGATACGTGTAGATATCCTGGAAGGGTGTTAGGATATGAATAGCTAACGTTGTGCAGATCAGGCACCTGGAGAATGTTGATATTTCACTGTAGTAAGTTGTGTGGTTGTGTTCCTGCAGCTCTCAGCGATCTCACATGCCTCCTCTGCTGTCATCGCTCTCCACGCTGGTGCTGTACCTCCGCCGGCAGCAGCACTCGTCGTTCCTGTCGCTGTCCCGCGCTCCGGCGTCGGCCGAGGCCTGGCGTCTCCTCTGCCACTCCAGTCTGGCTCTCCTGATCCTCTACAACCGGCACCGCGAGTGCGAGGTGGCCAAACTCACCGTTCAGGACTACCGCAGCCGCGCCGCACCCTCCTCTACCTCCTCCTGCTCGCTCGACGCGTCGCTCTCCCCGTTCGAGCGTGCCGTTCTCTGTCACCTGTCGCGTGTGGGTGTCCTGGGCAAACGCGGCCGCGTCCAGCCGCTCATTCTTCCTCCCCATTCAGAAGCGTGTCTGGATCTCCTCCTAAAGACGTCTGCAGACGTGGGTGTCGATCCCGAGAGCCCGTACGTGTTCTCCCGGCCGTATCACTCCCCGGCCACGCCGCTGCGCGGGACCGACCTGCTCCGGAGCCTGGCGCGCACTAGTGGCGCCAAAAACCCCGCGGCGCTCACCGCTCCCCGCGCTCGACGACAGGTGGCCATTCTGACCCAGCTGCTGCTGCTGGAGGAGGGCGAACGGGCGCCGGGTACAGCCGTGAAACGATTGGAGGATTTCCTGCAAAGGGAGTATCACGTGACTCAGAACTGCGCTCGGATTGGTCAGGACCCGGCGCTGATGAACCGCGTGGGGAGAGTCGTGCTGTACGGAGAGAGAGAAGGAGTGCTGTTCAGAGGAATGAGCCTGCAGCACATCTGCCTCGAGCTGGACGGTACCGGGAAACATCACCGACAGTGCATTCATTTGATCGAAAACAGTGAAATATTATTACAGTTTAGAATGTCTTTATTCTGATGAACTGTAACTGATTTCTGTGATGCGCAGCTGAATTTTCAGCATCGTTACTCCAGTCTTCAGTGTCACATGATCCTTCAGAAATCATTCTAATATGCTGATTTGCTGCTCAACAAACATTTATGATTGTTATCAATGTTCAAAACAGTTGTGCTGCACAATATTTTAGTGGAAACTGTCATATATTTTATTTTTCAGGATTCACAGATGAATAGAAAGTTTAAAAGAACAGCATTTATTTGAAGTAGAAATCTTTTGTAACATTATAAATGTCTTTACTGTCACTTTTGATCCATTTAATGTGCCCTTGATTAATAAAAGTATCATTTTACTTTTTTAAACTTAATTTAATCCTAAAAGTTTAACAAAAATGTTTTCTTGAGTAGCAAATCAGCATATTAGAATGATTTCTGAAGGATCATGTGCCACTGAAGACTGGAGTAATGATGCTGAAAGTTCAGGTCTGATCACAGCAATTAATTACATTTTAACACATATTCACATAAAACATTTCCAAAACAATTCTAATGATATTTCACTGTTTTTACTGTATTTTTGATAAATAAATGTATCATTGGTAAACAGAAGAGACTCTCAGAAACATTAAGAAAAATCTTAATTATTCCAAACTTTTGACTGGTCATGTACTTGTGTATCTGGTTATGACATTACTGATACTATAGATGCTCTTGTACAGGATTTGTGAAATTAATAACATGCAGCCTTTTCTTTTTAACTTGCAGCTGCATTACATTACATTTATTTTACAATATCTGTGTAATTTAGCAACCCTTTTATGTGTCCCTGGACCACAAAACCACAGGTGTATGTGTAGCAATAGTCAAAAATACATTGTTTGGGTCAAAATGATTGATTTTTCTTTTATGCCAAAAATCATTAGGATATGAAGTAAAGGTCATGTTCCATGAAGATATTTTGTAAATTTCCTACCATAAATATATATAAACATAATTTTTGATTAGTAATATTGCTAAGAACTTATTTTGGACAACTTTAAATATGATTTTCTCAACATTTTGATTTATTTGCACCCTCAGATTTCAGGTTTTCAAATAGTTGTATCTCAGCCAAATATTGTCACTACATTAATGGAAAATGTGTTTATTCAGCTTTCTGATGTTTAAATCTCAATTTCAAAAGAATTGACCGGTTTTGTGGTCCAGGGTCACATATTAGGACTTGAACGGTGTGACAGTACAGATTATCCCACACTGTTAATATTACATTACATATTTACAGAGCCCATTTAATGTGCAAATGTGAAAATACACAGTGGAATATGTCCAAAATGAGTCAAGACTGTTGTGAGAACTTGATATTAGAGGGTTTTATTGTGTCCAACATGTTAAAGCATTTCCTGTCTTTGGTTCAGTGATGTCGGGGAACTCTGCCGACTCTTTCTCAGATGACTCTGACGGAGAGGCCAGTAAGAGTAAAGACAGAGCTGACGCTGGAAAGAAGGAAGGGTCCGGTAATCGAGCGCCGCGGTCGAAGAAGAGCAGCAGCCCTCATCTGTCACCGCCCACGAGCTCACCTGCAGCGGGACTCAAGAGACGCAGCGCTCAGGTCAAATCAGGTACACTCCTGCTCTAAATGAGTTTAATCATATTTTATTAAAAGTTATTTTGAAGTTTTGTTGAATCTGAGTTTGCAGATTGCATAGAAATTATAGAGAAATTAATCAATAGCAACATTTTTTTTTTTGTCTTCTCTGGTTGCACACAGCAAGAAAACAGTGTGAAAACCTCACTAAATTTAGTGCACTTTGTAGCTATTTGTGTAGTTGGTGTAAGAAAAATAAACTTGATTCAAGATATATTTCCAAAAAACGATCTTGAATTCTAGTAATAATATCTAAACTTCTACAATGTAATAAAATATATTTTCTTTATATTTTAAATGTTTAAATATTGTGTTTTCTGTTTTCATTTCAATTTTTGTAGTCATTGATGTATTTAATTTAATGTATTTAATTTAGTTTTTATTTTATATTTTAATTTCAGTTTTTGTTGCAATTTTAGTGATTTTGTTGTGTGTTTTTTTTTTTTTTTTTTTTTTTTTTGATTTGCTTTGCTTTTTATAGCAGGTCTATATGTTTTTATTGTATTTATTTGCTTTTTCAGTTTTAGTTATTTTAGTACATTAAATTAAATTAATAGAAAATTAGATACGCTGCTTTGGCAACTAGCTGAAATAATTGAATAAAAAAAAATAAAGTTAACAGAGTTAACAGTGCTATTTTAGTATTATTGATATGCTATTATAGTTTTTAAATGCCTTGTATTAGTTTTTATTTTGTATTCTGTTTTAATTTCTATTTTATTTAAAGTTTTTGTGATTTTTGTTTTGTAATCTTTACCTAAGATACCTACTTTTTTAAGACGTGTCTGTGTAGTCTTCTGTTTCAGTTTTTGTTATTTTAGTGCATCAAGTTAAACTAATAGAAAAAAATTCTGTTAACAAAAAAGTTTTTAATGGTTCTGGTTTTAGTTAACTATAATAATCCAGCATGTCACAAGACATTTTTATGGTTGTTGTCAGTAGGGGTGTGCGATATTGACAAAAAATAATATCTCAATATTTTCTGGGATTTTATCGATAATGATTATTAGACGATATTTTGCTGAGTGTGTTATTGTGCTGGTATCCTAAGGACTACCGTGGACAGCTGACTAATACATTTTTTTTTTTTATATTTTTCATATTCTGAATGGTGGTCAGTTCACACTGATTAATTAGTCTTTTCCAATAAGTTTATATTGATTTTTACCTTTTATGGGCATTTTAAATTTTTAAAAGCCTTAAGTCAAATTCTTACATTTGGGCTGTTACCAAGCAAATGAAATCAATATCAACAAAATGCCTCTTTGCAATGCAAACGAAACACAGAAGCTGCATTTGAAGTGGCATTTAGATGTATTTACACACTGTTTAATACAGGTCATGAATGCATTTAACCTGCAGTTACAAATGCATAAATAATGTTTTAATATTTTAATATTTTAAAGTCACAGTTAATAAGTGAGTCATTGCGATTGAACCGAATCATTGAATCGGTTGAATCATTCAAGAATGAAACACTGTCAAGTTGCTCAGAGATGAAAAACAGTGCTGTGGCAGTGTTTGGAATGATTTTTGTTAGCAGAATAGCGCAAAAACAGGCAATATGGTGTCTACGTAAGTCTTGTAATTCTTGTCTATTGAACTGTTTTAAAAAATCAATATCACATTTGTAATCATGATCATTTGTGGAGAAGAAAACGTCACTCTTCTAAATGTATTTTAATAGACTGCATCATGCAGTGAAAGAACGCACCGTTAATGCGTACGGGCACTAGTCCAGACTTCACGTAATGCCTGCACTGCACTCTGTAGGTGTTTTGAATGGTTTTTGTACAGTACTCGATAATGTCAAATTGAACATCAGTTATGATATTATCACAGACGAACCCCCTAATTGTCAGTAATTGTTGTGTCACGTATGATAGGGCTGTGTTAGTATTGACGTGTGTTAATGGTGTTATGTGTGTGTCTCAGGGAAGCGTGGCGTCCTGAAGCGTCCGTGGTCGGAGGCGGAGCGTGTGGCGGTGGAGACGCACCTGAAGCGTAACATCATGGAGCTGCGTGTTCCTGCTAAAGCGGACTGTGAGCGATGCCTGCAGCTCTGCCCTCTGCTGGTCAGCAACCAGCGCGACTGGAGAGCCATCAAGTTCTACTGCCACAACCGCATACAGTTACTCAAGAAACAGGGACGCCGGGACGGGAACACAGCCGCCACCGCTGTCTGCTAACCACAGTAACACACACACACACACACACACACATGTACAGATGACACAGCGGTGTTGTATTTTGTTGAACTGTTCTCCTAAGCTAGCGCACAGTGCAATCGCACACGCACTTCCCACATTCCCCTGTGTGTGTGTTTCTCAGACCATTTCTCTGACAAACTAACAAACTTTTTCACACAGCGGTGTTCAGACTCCTCAGAAACGCAGCAGCGATGAGCACAGCAGGTATGGTGACGTTACGGTGTAGCTCTTTCTCTATATGGACTGTTTGGCTGTGATGGATCTGGACTGGTTTTGGACTGGTTTTTCTCTCCACCCGCTGGAGGTGGTGTAAACAGTGTTGGATTATGTGGGACCAGCTCGAGGTCAGTCTTACCTCACGCGTCTGGAGTCTGATTGTGTCCGACAGACGTCAGTCTGCACCTCTGGAGATCCGCTTTACTATCAGGATCAATCTCACAAACACATCCAGATCAAAATCAACAGGAAAAAAATAGGAAATTATATTTTGCATAAAGAAAATGATGCCTGTTTTTATTATCTTTTTTGTTTGTTTGTTTGTTTTTTTATTCTACATTTTAACTTATTTATTTTTGCAACAATTAATATTGACAGGCTTTTCTATGGAAGCTTGTTTCCACCTCATAAAAACAAAAAAGGTAAGTCTAACTTTGAATCTCACAATTACAAATTTTTTTTTTTTTTTAGGTAACCATTGATTTACCCTAAACTGTCAAATTCTTTGACCCCACAGAATGAGGTAGAAAACAAACCATAATTCCTGGACATTTTACTTTTAATTTGTTTTCTAATTATCAATAGTGAGTCTCATTACTGTAATACATTGATCAGCAGAGGAAATACTACCATAATGTATAAAACTTTTTCCAATGAAATTGATCATCATTTTGTCATCATTTGATCAGAATAAGATTTTTTGCATTAGACATTAATAATATTTCCAGCTAAAATGTTCTAAAATGTCTGAAAATAGCAACAAAATGCAGAAAATCTCAGTGGTCTGAGAAACTGGCTTAATTTTCTTCATGCAAAGTGTATTTTTTACTTTTTTTGCATGCATCGTAGTTTCAGGGTGAGCTCTGATCTGGATCTGTTTGTGAGATTGATCCGTCTGTATTCTGAAGTGTTGGTTGCCTTAACTTTTGTTGTGTTGTTGGTTTTCTATTGATCTCGTCTGGCTGCAGCTGATATTAAACCCAATCACATTCATTCGTTTCTATGCATCATCAGTTCATTTCAAGAGGAACGTGGTGTTTTCGGGATCATTGAGTTTGGAGATCAGTCACGTTTCATTCCGTTGGAGTTTGTTTTGCTCATCTGTGCCAATCCGAACACGAGCGCGTGTTGTTATTTCGTGAAGACTGTTGAAGGACGCTGAATCTCCTCCCTCTCTCTCCTGTACAGTGGTCTGATCTCTGATCTGTGTACAGTGACGTGTCGTAACATGATATTAGCCGGTAGAGTGTTTCCACTGCGTGATGATGTACATTCTGTAAATATGACTTATATGAAAGTACTACGTTTTAAAGTTGTTTTCTTAATGCTGTTGTAAAGGTATATCAGATTTTAGAGAGATGATATCTTGACAAATACAGAGCTTAATGTCACTGCAAAGAAAAACATTTGAATTTCAGATTGTCATGTCTTTTTATTAAATTACAAACACATGGAAACATCAGTCGGTGTGTATCTGGATGTCATTTATGATTTTAAGTTCTCACACAACACAAGCTCACATGCTGCAGGATAGTAAAAGTTATCAGTCGTCATAAATGCAAAATAACCACTGGTGCTCTTTGGTCATTTTTGACTGAAAAATGTTTTTTTTTTTTTAGAATGTTTTACTTCATCATAATGGCACAAAGACTTGGTAAAGGTTTGTGTGAACACAATAAATTAATCAATTAATTAATGCTGTGATTTGAAAAGGTTAAATGGTCCTGAAAAATAGTCACACTTGTACTGTTTGCGTTCAAATATGACCACATTAGAATGAGAAGTGAAAATAGCACCCAAACAAAATCTTTAGTAATATCCACATTAAATGCGGAAGATAACTGGTTTAGATGTAGGGCTTGATTTTAAGTTATAACTGTTCCATGAAAATAGTTTAGTACCATAAGATCCCTTAAAAAAAAAAAAAAAAAAAAAAACCACTGACACTACAACATAGTACATTGATTTCAGATCTCCCGTTTTTAACCACCACATGAGGAGCACCAGAGGGTTAAAAGAATAGAGAGTTCACATCACAACTATAATGATGACAACAGAGGAACGATATCGTTACAGTCACTTTCAGTATTTTCTAGCTGATGAATGATAAACACATTGGCAGCCAATCAGTATTTTCTAGCTGATGAATGATAAAAAAATGCATCAGCTAACAGTCAGCAAAATAGACCACCTGATGATTATCAAAGAGCTACAGTTCATTTGAATGGGGCTTTACACCATAAAGTATGGATCTATCTGCAATAACTGTTACAAACCAACTAGTTTAAATTAGTCTTGTAACTAGTACTTTTAATAGTTACTTTTTAAGTTCCTATTAAAAAAGGAACTGATATAAAAACGATTCTGTCAAATGTGGGTAAATTGTCAGTGTTTTCTGTGGCTTTAACTTTACATTAAAAGTGTTTTCATTGTTATTTCTATTGCTTCATTTTAAAACGAATTAAATGCATCTCTGTTAATCTTTAAAATAATTGTATTTTTGTTTGTAAATCATGTAATTGTTTGCACATGGTTTGCAACACTTCTCATGGATTGAGTCTGATATCAGCATATGCTCATTTGGAAACATGTTCTTATGAAGTAACAAATGCAATGTAGATCAATAGTGTATAATTTATTTGAGCAGCTTCCCAAACACATGAGGGAGTTTATGACGTTGTCATGAGTTCCTCTGATGAACACTAGATGGAGCCACAGAATAATTTCCCCATCAGTCAGTGTTTTTGTGTTTAAAATGGCATGCTATACTCATTTCATGCAATACCTACATTTTAACATGCATGTATAGATTTCACAGACTGTATCCCAAAATGCAGCCCTTTTCATTTCTAATGATGGATGAACTGGATCAGCACCACTTGGCTTGCTATTTGATCAGACCCAAAATTGGATTAAAAATACAGAATAACAATTTATTTCTAAACAGCATCACTAGTTGACTTAAACAGTGTAATGTGTTCATGTGGCAGCAGAGTTTATCATTGTATACTGCAGATGTTTTTATACTTAAACTTATAATAAATTAATGTTTTCCAGTTTAGTCCCACCTGTTCAGTTCAAGTCTTCAGCAGCCCTCAGTGATAAACTGACAGACTGATGTACAGTGTGACAGACATAATACAGCTGTAGATTTACATGTGTGTATTTACAGTGTGTGCATAATGGTTAGGCACGTTGATATTCTGGTCATATATATGTATATATTTTTTTTTCCAAACACTTACCAATTCCAAACCATATCAATCTTAATAAATACTATTAATTTTGCATTTAATCATGTATAAGTCATATGTAATTGTCCATGAAGGCTGGAAGTGAAAAATGAACTTAGTATTCAGGTGTGTATAATTATTAGGTACATTTTGTTTTACAGATAAAATGAACCAAAAAAAGAGATTTAACTCAGACTGAAAGTTAAAAATGATTAAATGTCTATTAAATGTCCATAAATACAAAATTTACAGTAGTTTGTAGTATCAGATTCCATGTGATATGGAATTGGTAAAATGTGCTTGGAATGAAATATATGACAGGAATATCAACGTGTCTAATAATTATGCACAGACTGTATTTTATGGAATCATGTCACACTTTGCATTTCAGATCACTGTGTCATTTATTAAAAACATGAATACATACTAAAAAAGTACAATGTTTATTCTATAGATTAGCAATCCTAAAAAAAAATAATAATAATAAAATTAAAAACTATAAAAAAAAAAAAAAAAAGTTAACAGTAAATGATTTTGCATCTATAGATCTTAACTGCACCAAAAATACTTCAAAAATTTCAACACAAGTAAGCAGTTACATATTCATGTATTTACAGATTTGCAGTTTTACACATGTGGTACAACAGAGTAAAAGTGTTTAGATCTGTTCGGCCCTGATAGCTGCCTTAGTATTTACATGGTTTATAGTGTAAACAAAATGTACCATCTTTTACCATCACTTTCCATCAGTGGTCTTTTAGTTCTTTTGTATCCACTGTAGGCAGATGTTTTCTCAGAAATGAACATTTATTGTTATATACTGTGATTGTATGTTTGCAAGTTACTGAAGCTTTTGCTAGTAGCTTTTCAAATATTTATCTTACAAACTAATTACTGAAAATAAGCCAGAGAGAAAGAGATATTTTCAGTAGGGCTAATGATTTCTCGATTTTAAGCATTTTAATGAGCCAGTTTGGCTTCATAAATGGTGACACATTAGTGAAATTTGAGCCAGATTTTGAGTGCAAATATTAGGTCAATTGTCTGTATCTTAGCCCTGTATAACACAAGTCATCTACAAACCAAACAGCTTTCTGTTGGTGCATGTGGCAAACTTATGCAACAAACTTAAACATAAATTAAATATATGTGGAACTTTTCACCCTCGCGATTAACTCTTATTGGTGCAGGTTATTATTGAAATATTATTGATTTCGCCTTTGCAATTTGTCCAATTGTGACCGTGCTTTTAAATCTCAGGTTTTCTGTTGATGCATGAACATCAGACCTCACATCTAATAAGTGCAGTAAATTATTTGTTTTGTTACTTTTGATATCAAACAAAGCCTCCATTTTTAAATTCTGGCAACAAAATTGCCACATATATTGTCATGCTAAAATCTTCAAGCTTGAACTGTTATAATACTGTAGGCTACCAACTTGCAGAGTCCCTGTATAGTTCATAGTCTTAGTTGAAAGAATTAAAAAAAAATTGACTTATATGCTATGTCTAAAAGAATGTATATTAAATCAAGATAGGAACTGAACTGAATTGTGAAATTTTTGTCAGCACCCAGCCCTACTTGTTATTTTTACACATTTTAAACAAAAATCATTTCAAAATCATCCTACATCACTGCAGAAGCACCGACACTGTGTTTGCAAAGTGAACATGCAAAGAAAATCAAACACCTTTAACAAAAAAGGTTTGTTAACAACCCCTTTAACTGCCCTTAACAAACGGCGATATAGAATGATTTTGAAGTTGAGGGAGAACATGAGATGGGAGTTTTTCCACATACACTAACTGACATGAACCAGAACAAAAACTGAGTTCAGGCAGAGCAAGACAAAACGAGCGTTTGACAATAAAAAGTATATAAATTGTATTATTTTTATGAAAATAGCCGATCGTTTTACTAGATAAGACCCTTCTTCCTCGGCTGGGATCGTTTATAGCCGCATTGGGATCATTTAAAGCTGCATTAAAACTACATTTTGGAAGTTTAAAATCGGGGCACCATATCAGTCCATTATATGGAGAAAAATGCTGAAATGTTTTCCTCAAAAAACATTCTTTCCTCAATCGTAAAGAAATTAAGACATGAACATCTTGGATCACAAGGGGGTGAGTACATTATGTATGAATCTTTGTTGTGGAAGTGGACTTTTCCTCTAACAGTATTATTACTTTTAACTTGACATGGGGTCGTAAAAAACTGTGAAGTTTGGATAGTATTAACTGAAGTTGTCATAAAACAACTTTTGGTTGAATTGATGATGCTGTGTTAAAGTTGTACACATTGTCACTGGGAATCAAACCCATGAGTCTTATGTTCCCAGCACCATACTAGTACATCTTTATACATTTTTGTAGTTTGTAGATGTATGATATTATTTTTTCTACATGCATCGTTCTGGTTAAACTGCAGTGGTCAGTCAGGCGTTTGAGCTGTTATTACTCAGTAAAGGTTGACTGGACTCTTCAGCTGATTTTACAGGTTTTGTACAATCCAAGATTATAAGTGGACTCTGATCACCAGCACCAGGATTAAACAGAGGAACGACTGTTCCAGAGAATCTGGTGCTGATGGTCAGGAGATGTTTACTCTCTTTGATGTTGTAAAATGACAGCTGACCCTCTTCATAATCTAACAGAACTCCCAGTCGTTCAGGTCTCGGTGTCAGTGAGAGTTTAACTGGTGGATCAGTGTTGGTGTGAAAACCATTAGGACCGTCTGAACACAAGAACCAGTAACCACTTGATGGAGTTAAAGCAGATCTGTCTCTTACAGTAAAATTTCCATGTTTCACCACACCAATTAACCAGTAGTTTTTAGGAGGTGTATTTTCTTGTGTCAGCTTTACCTCCCAATAGTGACGACCAGAGGTGAATCTTTGTGCTCCAAATGCGCATAATTCATATGGAAATCCCTCTCCAGTGTGATCATATCCTGGACCGTCCCTCATGATTTTACAGTTCTTAGTGACCATCAGATCTGGATGTAAATGTTCACGGTCAACAGTGATCTCAACTGTGTGGAAAACATACATGAGCAACAATTATTAATCCTCATGTATATAAGATGACATTTGCACATATATGTATATATAACTGAGACAATGTCATACCTGCATGTTTCCTCGGTTCTTCTATATTTACATCTCCCACAACTAAAATGAAAAACAAATAGTTTAAGATTTTAGAAGGTAAAAACGCTAGCTGTAGTTAACATCTGCAGTTATCTGCATCTAACAAAAATAAGTGTAACCATCCAATATGGGAAGTGAATGGTGGTTATGTGACAGTGGCAGTGTTGCAGATGATTCTGTGCATTGTGATCATTTTACATTTTGAAGTTACACATTTAATTGTATTCACATTATGGTCTCTTGGACACATAACATTTGCATATATGCATATATTGTGTTTGCAAGACATTGTAAAATATAAAATTTTTTATTAAATGTAGAATAACAAAACTGACTGTTTTGTTAATTTTATTTTCATCTACACCATTATTCCACTGTGAGTGACCAAACCTCTTCTGTTTTTTTTTTCCTGCTGAAATTATTAATGAAGGTATTAATTATCAAAATACTCTAGATGTTGTAAACCACATTAAATAACATTTTTAACCCTTCCAGGCAGAGAGACAGAATTTCTTTCAGATATTCATATATATTGCTGTGAATGGGCAACAAACTAAATCATTTTATTTCACAATTATTAAAAATAAAAAACGAACAATTCACATGTACGTAAGTATTCACAGCCTTTGCTCAATACTTTGTTAAAGCACCTTTGGCACGAATTACAGCCTCAAGTCTTTTTGAGTGTGATGATACAAGCTTTGCTCATCATCATTTGGCAATTATCTTCATTCTTCTTCTCATCTCTTCACCTCTTAAGCTCTGTCAGGTTGGTTGGGGGCAAATGCACATTTTCAGGTTTCTCCAAAAACATTTGATTCAAGCCCAGGCTGTGCTTAGGTCACTCAAGGACATTCACAGAGTTGTCTATAAGCCACTCTTGATGTTTGCTTAGGCTCATTGTCCTGTTGGAAGGTGAACCTTCTGCCCAGTCTGAGGTTCTGAATGTTTGGGACTGGGTTTTCATTAAGGCTATCACAATATTTTGGTGTATTGAGCTTTTCTTCTACTCTGACGAGTCCCTCAGTCCCTGCCACTGAAAAACAGCTCCACAGCATGAGGCTGATACCAGCACACTTTACTTCTGGGATAGTACTCTGCAGGTGATGAGCAGAGCTGGTTTCCTACAAACATGATGTTTAAAATTGAGGTTCATCACGCCAGAGAATCTTGTTTCTCAGAGTCTGAGGGTCCTTTAGGTGGTTTTGTGCAAATTCCAAGTAAATTTGTGCAAATTTGTGCAAATTCCAAGTTTCGTGTGAGGACTGAGTTTGGACACACCGCCATAAAGACCAGATCGGTGGAATGTTACAGTGATGTTTGTCCTTCTGTAGGTTTCTCCTATCTCCATATGTGATCATGAAGCTCAACTAGAGTGACCATCAGCTTCTTGGTTACCACTCTAGATAAGACCCTTCTCAATCAATTGCTCAGTTTGTCCAGGAGGCGAGCTCTAGGAAGAGTCCTAGAGTGGTTTCAAACTTCCATTTATGGTTAATAGAGGCCACTGTGCTCACTGGGACCTTCAATGCTTTTTTCTATACCTGTTTCCAGATCTGTGCCGTGATACAATCCTGCCTCGGAGATCTCCAGACAATTTCTTGGACTTCATGCCTTGTTTTTTCCAAGGGATGCACTGTTAACTGTGGGACATTATATAGACAGGAGTGTGCCTTTCCAGATCATGTCCAATCAACTGAATTTACCACAGATGGACTCCAATCAAGTTGTAGAAACATTTAAAAGATGATCAGTGGAAACAGGATGCACCTGAGCTCAATTTTGAGTGTCATGGCAAAGGCTGTGAATACTTATGTGTTTTTGTTTTGTTTTGTTTTGTTCGTTTTTTATGTTTAATAACTTTGCATAGATTTTAAACTTCATTCACATTGTCATTATAGGGTATTGTTTGTTGAATTTGGAGGAAAATAATGAATTTAATCCATTTTGGAATAAGGCTGTAACATAAAATGTGGAAAAAGTGAAGTGCTGTGAATACTTTCCAGATGCACTGTAACTGTGTTCAAATCATAAATAAAGTTTGTTACTTACTTTCTTTATCTGGTTTCTTTCCTGCAAAACAGATCAGAAATATCAACACACGAGTTGGAGGATACATAAAACCTGAAGATGAATTCCAGTTACCTGGTCTGCATTTGTACAGGAAAAAGCCAACCAAACCAAAACCCAGAAGAGCAAAAATGAAAAGGGTGAAGAAAAGAGCCTTCCATGGACCTGATGAATCTGAGAAACAGAAACCAGATGAATCTAAACACCTTCACAAAAGCAAAATATACAAATAAATTACGGTAAAGTAGAAACCTTTTTTTAAACCTCTGTCAACATAAAAATGCTGTTTGTGACGTATTTTTCTTATACAACAAGATTGAGAACAAAATGTATAATGAGATTTGATTTTTTAGATTAGATGGTTGAAAAATAAGAGGAAATGATGACATGCAAGGAAACCTGACAGAGCACAATAAGACAAGGAAAATACATTTAAGAATATGTGCTGATATATTATAAATTATATTAAGTGAAGATAAGGTCACAAGGAAATGTTCTGAAAACTATCACAGGCCTGGCATTCAAGCAAACTTTGTCACTTTTTTTGAGACATCTACCGATATCCATGTTCTCTAACCTGATGAGACAATGCCCTGTATGTCCATTCTTCCATCTTTTAACTCTCCAGTTTTGAGAGACAGTGAACATGAGACCAGTTGAGCATCTGAGCGAGAAACGGCTGTCCAGCTGTGGACAGAGAACATCTCATGTGCTTCACGACTGTAAAACACTCCTCCAGGATGGAGAACTCTTCTCTCATCAGACATCCATGTGACGCTGGGCTTTGGATGCCAGCCGCTGGACTTACAGCTGATGTTTACACGTCCATCATCTAGAAACTTTAGAAACAGGACAGGAGTGGATCCTAAAGCTGATGAGAGGAGGAGAAACAGATGTTCAGATCTTCCCTAGACACAAAAAACACACACAGTAAGTACATTGTTAAACACAGTAATTCTGTTCTGATTTTTGAGTGTCTTGAAATGGTTTAACATGTACATTCTGTCATTTTTTTGATTCAGCCTACAGTAAACCAGTAAGACAACTCATCAGTCAAACAGAAATGAAAACAGTATGTTCGGCTGACAAGTGTTGAATGTTTTTTCGACAGGGACGTGAACTCCAAACTTTACTTGTGTAAAAGACTTTAATAGGATTACAGAATCAAGAATTTGCTGTTTAAAGTATAACAGTACACTTATTTTACAGATTCATCTGTTACACTTTATTTCAATAGTATATTTTAGACATTCTACTAACTTTAACTTTGCAGCTACATGTCAACAAAGTATTACCTTATTTATTTGTATAATTTTTCAAACAAATTTATATTCAAATAATTTATTTCTAATTACTTTTAATAAATATTGTTTACAAAAAAAATCCATTGCAGCAGTTGTTACGCATGGGAGTTTTTTGGAATCTTAAAATTAAATATTGTATTATCATATATATAGTTTTTTACAGGCCATCAGCCACCCTGCTCTTTATGATATCAGCGTTGATTTTGGCTGTCAAAAAATCCATATTGGCTGACCACTACAAAAAGCACCATTATCGCACAGTTATCCATATGACTCAAGTTTAACTCAGGTATGATTACACCAGGTTTGATGGCATAATGTCACCATTTTCTGCAAATAACGACGAGCTAATTTCAGTCTGTTTCTCACATAAAGCAATCATAAGATTTGAAAACTATAGTGCACAAGTCATATGGATGAGTTTTATATTAATCCTGTGAAAGCACAAGGAGGAGAATATTTTAATGTTTGGTTGAACTATGGCGTTAAACAGACTACTCACCCGTGACTTTGAGATCCACTTCTTCACTGTCATATGAACTTTCTCCACTCACATAACAACGAAATGAACCTTCATCCTGAACTCTGAGTTTCTCCAGCCGTAGAGAGACGTCTCCATCCTTCAGTCCACCAGACTGATCTGACCGCGGAGTCAAAGAGGTTCGGTTCCTGTACGGTTCCACCGGCATGTCCGGGACCTTCCCAGGTTTATAGTGGAAAAAAGTGTTGCTGAACTCCTTACGGTACCAGCGGATCTCCAGAGCTTCAGCGTTCTCAGGAGGATTGATCCAGCAGGGCAGAATCACTGTGGATCCCACATGAGCCACTACAGGATCACCAGGAACCACTACACTGAATGACACTGAGAACAGAGAATTAATTACTCATTTATTTGATATATTTAGGTGCGGTCACTAGTGTTGTCAAAAGACCCGGTACTTCGGTACCAAGTCGGTACTAAAAAAAATTAAATGTTACGGTACCAGGTTTTCTAAAGTACCGGTGGTACCGAGCACCCGGTCAACCCGGTTCTTGCTGCGCTATCGGAAAGTGCGCAGTTGCGTCTTCTTCATAAAAGCACAAAGACACGGCGACCGGCGGCGCTGCCGATGCGGCTGCTCTGAATCCGCTTTTTGAAAAGAAAGGAGGAAGGAGCCACGTGTGGAAATATTTTGTATTTGCGACTGATGACAAGGGCAACATCATAGATCATCAGAAACCCACTTGCGAACGGTGTCATCGAAGTTCTCTCTCAAAAGGAGGACATACATCGAACTTAATAAAACACCTCAAAGACCGACACCCAGATTTAATGAAAGAGTTCAAGCAGGTAAGTTTTAATTTAATTTTATATTCAGAGCTTTTTTTTATAAAAATTATACCCTAAATAAACATTGCCATTTGCTTAGTTAATCGTTAGCATAAGCGCGGCTAACGCTAACGCGAGTATTAGTATAAATTTCTTTATTAAGTGTTTAATGCTCGTATAGCGTTTATTAAAAATTATTTTTAAAAAAAAGGGGGAAAAAAAGGACATGATAATGTATTATTTTTACACACATGAGGCTTTTAAATGACCCGTGTAGCTAAAATATGTGTGTTAGAGAACAAATGTACAAATGTATGGTTAATGTTTATAGCCTTAAAGTCGGTCAACAGAAAAGCAGTTCTAGGCTATGAAATATAGTTTGCGCAGTTTGATTAAATAAAAGTACAGTCAAATACAGTCCTGTATAGTTTGGTAAAAGATACCATTCATTACCATGACTTAATATATTATCTAACATCAAGTTAGAGTGAGTGAACATTAATGAATGTGTGTGAATGTTGTTTTATACAAACATTTGATGGTTCATGTTTGTTCATCGTGCGTGAAATAATGTCAACAGATACAACTTTTAATTTAAAATAAATTATGAATACATTTTGAAATTAAGAAGAATAATTGCTATGTAACACTTGTTTATTAAGTCATGTTAAATGTTATCTTTTTGTAAAGTGTCTTTAATACTACAGTTTCCGTCTGTGTAACATTGATATACACTCAATATAAGTAATCCTATCTAAATTTATTATAAAAGCTGAGGTTTGTTATTTACTGAAAAGTTATAGTATATATAAAGTTGTGTTTAGCTGGTGTCAATCTAATATTGCATTTAGTCAGACTCAGCCCATTGTTTTACTGAAGTATATTATATTTTCCTTTTACAGCTGCAGGCTGAAGAAGACCACGAACCACCAAATCAAACTCCTAAGCAAACAACGGTTCCAGATGCTTTTCAGCAGCAGAAGTAGTACGACAAAAACTCACCTGAGGCAAGAAAACTGAACCGAGCTGTTGCTGAATTCACATGTATGGATCAAGTGCCAGTTTATACAGTGAAAAATGGGGATTCCAGCAAATGCTTCATCACCTCAACCCAAAATACCAGCTTCCAAGCCAAAACTTTGTTTTATTTTTGTTTGTTATTAATAAAAATAGTGTTGTTCAATTCATGTTTTTGTGTTTTGATTTGGTACCGAAATTGGTACTGAGATCCGTGGATTTTCACTGGTATTGGTACCGAATACTGAAATTTTGGTACTGTGACAACACTAGTGGTCACATTTACCATTGTTCTGCAAATGTTTGTGGGTGAAATCCAGTCATTTTAATAGGAATATACAAATTTGGGTATTTGCACAAGTAGCCACAAAACTTGTTGGATGCATCTCAATCAGCTCCCGAGCTTGTGAATCAGTAAAACGTGTACACAAATCCGGTCACATTGTGACAGTGAATACTCAATTTCCACTGAAATCAATCAACAACAGGCAGGAACAATTTTCATTTCAATATTATTTTTTATTCTCTTTAAATACATTGTTCTGTTGCATGTCCTTACAACATTTCAGCTGAATGTTAATTATAAATGTCAGCTTGATGTGTTCATTTCCATGTGTGTTTATACTAAAATATGGTTTGTCTTTTCAAATCTTCTATCACGTGTCATTATATTTATCAAGTTGGCTTGTGTGGTTTATGTTTAGCGCCTCAGAAATGCAAAGTAATTTCCGGTAAGGAGGCATAGACAGCATCAATGCTCCCTAGTTTTTGTGGTGCACTGTGAGATTTTTCATGAAGCAAACTTCCAGTGAACTGGAAGGATTTCACAATTTAAAAAAGCCCTTAAAATGACCAACTCCCTCATCAGTGCCCTGACTACTGAACTAGGGAGCTGATGGACAATATTGATTCTAAATCGGCAGCATATCCTTTTGTTGTTGATAGAAATAAGAGTTAATATTCATTACATTTTAGATGTTTTTGAACACCTGATCATGGAGTCCTACTTAAAACTGACAGTATAGGCTATTAAAAGATTGACAGGTTGCGGTCTGGCCTTTACAGAGTAATAAATGTCTTGCTGGCATATTCGTGTCTTATATAATAAAAAAGGTTTGCTTCCCTTGTAGGTAGGTATGTTTTGATGCTGGGATGCTGGTTAAGTAGGTTTTGATGCTGGTTTAAGCTGGTCCTACTGCCTAAGGCGCCACGCGGTTAAACGCGTGGCGCCCGGAGCGCATAAGGAAACAATTAACAAATGCGCCTCTCACTGCAAAAACGCGTTCGGTGTGATCGGAGCCTAAATCACCTGCCATAAGCACAAGCCATACGTAATACAGTGCCATAATATCCCATATGAATTGATCGCGTCCATGAATTAGGCTATTCGACAAATATGAATATCTTTATCTGATCGGGCCTGTATGGAATAGCTGAGCCATAAAACAGAATGAAACGCAAACGTGTTTGTGGTGTTCTTACCAGAAGTCTCTATGAGGAGATTCACCAGTAAAGCGACAATAATCGACAACATGCCTGTGAAAATACAGACAGACTCAAATAAAACAAACTATGAGGGAGATTTTTCCAGAATAAATGACATGAGAGACATAAACGCACTGTCGTATTCAATGAGAAAACAGACTCACCGGAGACAAAGACTCGTCCGTTGAATCACAGTAATCTGGTTAGTTTAGATGAATTTTCAGCTGTTAGAGGCGTTGAACACAATAATAGTAATAGAATATAAACGACAAAATAGATGAAAATACACGAGGATCATAACGTGCTTCTGATCTCCCCGCTGAACTTTCGCTTTCTACAGCACAACAGCAGTGGCACCGCTCAATAAGAAAGATGTCGTCGTTTGAATATGTTAGATGTGATTTTGTGTATTATTATTTAAGGTTTTCTGTTATTATGAGGCGCGTGACGCAGATGAATATATTGGAGAATATCCACACTAGGACACGTGACGCGTGTAAGGAATTTAACCATTTTGGGAAAAACATATCAAGAGGGAAGAGCATGAAACATGCGATATATATAGATGAATGCTATGACATTATGGACGTTCAGCTCCTCAGTTTCTCCGCTGTGGAGGAGGAGAGAAGAAGCTTCTTCATTCTGTTCCTGCGGCTGACGGATGAACAGCTTTGGGAATTACATATGGCTTTGCATTTTCTTTAACCCGTTTAAGTGAACAGTTAGAGCTTTACTGTTTTTAAGAGATAGATCTCATTCTCTAACAGGGTTAGGGCGGATTGATGCTGTCTTTTTATTAATAAATGTGTTACATACGGAGCTCGATCTTCGGAGTTTGAAATGAAATTTAAACACCCAAAAGACCAAAACAGAGACATATTAAGGAAAATACTTTATATAACTTGCGTGTTTGTGAGTGTGTCGTAGTATTTTATATTCAGTGAGCTGTTTACAAATGTATTGTCACAATTATGTTGATTACAGGGTCATTCTATAATGGTGGGTACATCTCATGTCCGTTAAGTATATTTTTAATATATTTTCATTACTATAAAATAATGAATCAATACAATTTTTTTCCCCCAGCCCCCACCTTTATTTATATAGCACTTTATACAACAGAGCAGCTATGTAAGGTGTTGCGGGAGAGAGAAAATAGGAGTTGCCGCTTTAAGACGGCTATTTACGGGAGTTATAGTCCAGAACTATGCATTGTATGTAATGTAGTCCAGCGACTCGCGGGGGTGACGAGCAATCTCACGGTGTGCTGTGCGGGTGAAAACGACAATTCTGCTTTGCTTTATGTTCACTCAAGTCAGTCCACCCGGGAGCTGTTTGCACTGTGAATCTGACAACACGAGAAAGAGTAAAAACGCCATGCATCGGCAACTTCGTCCGTCTCATCTTTTGCACGAGCATGAATTGACGAGTTGTTACGCTGCCGCCGAGAATCACTGAAGCGGAGAAAGTAACAAAGGTCATGTTTGGGTTTTTGGGAAACAGGAAAACTTTTTTCTTCACATTGTCAAATTGTAAATGTGCCTCTAATTATAGAATGACCCTACAACACTCCCAGCAAGCAATAGTCGTCATTTCAACGTCTAGTTTAACTATAGACCCGATATAGTCCGGCTATTTGTAACCCACTTCTAGACCAAATAATCTTGAATGTAGTTACATGTCATTTTTTGGCAAAATACTTGTGAGATATATGATATTTCATCATGTAAGCAAAGTCAACAGCGTTTACAAGGTGTTTGGTTTTATTTCTATATATATATATATATATATATATATATATGTATAGTCTATTCTAGGGCTATGTTTAGACGTCTATTAAATTTTCACTGACAGCCCAGTGACAACCTTATTTTAGCCTAGACGTCTAGGCTGTGTTTCAACGGCTAATATACGTTTTTTAGACCAAAACTTGCTTGCTGGGCTCTGTCTCTTAATGAAAGATACAGACAGGTTAAGGGAAGGTTCAGTCTATTGATGACAGAAATGAGAGCTCTTGTTTGTTTTGAATCTGAGAAGGTGATGCAGTTTGGTCACAGCCCATTAATGTTTTTGTTCTAATCATCCATAATCATGACAAGTTACGAGTTTCATGATATTTCTTCAGTCACTTCCTGGCTAGTGTTGCATGAAACAAAACCTTCAGTCTTCAGTTAATGAGTTTCTGACGCCTTTGAATTTTCTTCTTCTGACAGCTTCAAATTCAGCCAATCAGCTGATTGCTCCACCCAAAACCTGCCCTCATGACCAAGAAGAGGAATAGCAAGAAATCAAAACAAGGGCGTCTTGAAGAAGGTGTAGACCAGCCTTCTTTGGACAGGTATCTCACACTCCATCTCAAACATCAGTCACTCTTCTGCTATCGTGTCAAACTGATCAACCTCTGTTCCTCACACAAAACACATATGATATATGTGATATCACATTTATCAAATAACACGGAGGTCATGCAGACTAGGATTCTTTAATAGTGCTTTATATCATATTACACGTTTTCTCAATAGCTAATATATAATTCATGAAAAAAAAATCACAATTTTCTCACAAGCCTAAACATGATCTCATAACTACATATATTATCTTCTGTTAAAAAAATCTAACTTTGGCCTTATATGACAAACAAAATAACATTTGCACAAACTTTTCACCAGTCCGATGAGGTTGGTCTTTAAAACCATAAAAGTGCTCTCTAAGTTAGATTAAAAAAGAAGGTCTTTTTTAAATCTTCATTTCATAATGAGTCTACAACAACCAAATACAGCGTTTAGCATACCTGTTTGAGTCTCATAAATGTTCTTTTCCCAAAATTTGTGTGCTTGTAACTCAAGATTTATTATAGTTATCTTAATATAATTTTATATTCTGGTTCTTAAGAGACTTTTCTTCTGGAATTTTTTATTTTTAAGGCCATGTACGGTTTAATCCCAGAGATATCGAGACCATTTTCATTTATCAAAAACCAAATGTAGTTTCGTGTTTATCTGGTCATTAATGTTTGCAATGCAAATATGCAAATGATAACAGTAACCCAGGGATTAGGATTGTACAGTGTGACATGTCAGATTATGAATGACCAGGTCATTAATTTTTAATTAATTAATGATTAATTGTTAACTCTAGGTAAAGCATAAACAGTGTGAAATGTAAAATAAGATTACCCAGGATTCCATCTTCCTATGGTTTAGAATTACCCAGTGTTAATTATTTAAAGTGTGACAGACGTTAAATGTTTGAGGTACTATCAGTGTTTTCGCCAAACGTGCACTTCAGCATTGGATACTTCTTGATCTATGACTAAGCTTCATATTTTATAACAATAAAAAAAGGAAGTTCTTATAATTAATACTGGTAAGGCAAATTTTGGTTTATTGATGTGAATGTAGTGTGTGGAGATAGCAGACACACTTTTCTATGAGGTGTGGGATTTGTTTTAAACCTGTTACAATACTGCATGTTTAAACTCTTGGTAGTTTCAGAAACTGTCAAAATAAACAAAATCCTTTCTTTCAAACATACCTGAAACTGATTGAAATATGGAATCATGAATAGACTACAGAAAGCAAGGTAATGTGCCTCAGCTTGACTATTTCAGTGCATGTTGAGCACTCAGACAGCTATGTTCTATGCAATTGTTTTGATAGAGGGAAGCAAGATACAATTCTAATTTCAACATTATTTATTCTTCAGAGATTGTTCTTCAGATAAAGGCCTTAAAAATGAAGATTCCAAAAGAAAAATTTATGAAGAACTAGAATATAAAATAATATTGCAATCTTTATTACTTCTTAAGTTATAAGCACGCAAACTTTGGAAAAATAACATTGATTGTACTCAGACAGGTATGTTCAATGCAGTTGCCTTGACAGAAAGAAACGAGATACATCTCCAGTTTCAAGATTGTTTGTTCTTCAGACATTCCTCTTTAAAAGAAAAGAGGTATCATATTTTTTTAAACTAGCCACATTTGGTTTTTGACCACTGAAAATGCATGTAAATTTTACTCCTGAAGCCATATTATAATTTCAGTATCTCTGGAACTGAATTTCATAGGACATTAAGAATAAAGATGCCACAAGGAAAGTTTGTGAAGACCCAGTATCTAAAAGGGCATTAGGATATCTTTAATCCTTTAACTTCTTTAACTTCTTGGGTTACAGACATGCAAACTCAGAAGAAAAACTTGAAAAGTGCTGTTTTTTCCATTTTTGAATGGTCACCATTGGCACATAATGCAACAAAGATTGCTAAAGATTTTACAGATAGATCAATCTCTGTGTAAAAGTAACATTATGATGCTGCCATCTTTCTAAAGTCTTGCTTTATTAATACTTATTATGCATGCCTTAAATAACAAACTTCAACAACATAGGGTCAGATCCCTTTAGCACAGCTGATGGGGCTTTTAAGTGACATTTGAGTGGTTAAGAATATTTCAGTGTTCATCCTTTGATTCTTCCATCCTCATTTTCTTTCCTTGCATCCTTCCCTCATATCCTAAGGGGGGGTGGAGCAAAGACACAAGGAAAGATAGCGAGGAAAGGAAAAGGATGCACATATAAGAAATGAGAAGCACCCCAAAAAAAATCATATAATCATGTCCACTGATTAAATGTTAGTCTCGGTCATGACGTCAGTATAAACCCCGGATGTTTACGGAAATAGGTCATCTGCTATTACATGTGATAGCTATACAGTTCTTCAGTAGTGTTGGTATCATTCAAAATTCTGCCGTGTGTACATCATCACTTATATTTTCTTATCGTAGGCTATATCCTTCTTCTTGAATCCTTAAATCAGAGTCAGTCCTCCACAAGATGGTGTCTGGTGATGTGAGCAAGAAATCAAACAAGGACGACGTGAACACCCAGCCCGCTGAACAGCATCTTTGTACAGGTATCTCACACTCAGTCACTTCTCCTCTTGTGTTTGGAGTCTGTATTGAGAATGCTGCTCTGATGTGTTATGTTTAGTTGTGTTCCTCACTCAAAACTTTAATGGTGCTTTATATCATATTCTATCATATTAAAACAGTCACAGTCCCCATTACGAAAATTAGTTAAGTGTTTGAGAATGACCCTTTATTATGCGCCGAAGATTGTAAAAACAGTTCGCCTCCCCGTCTCTGTAGACGGAAGATGAATGTGCACCATTATATGTACATTCACATTTATTCTGTCAAATGATTCAATTGTTTAGTATAAAAAGTAACTACATGATGTTAAGCAGGCTACACTGTAAAAAATAAAAAACACAATTTGTTGAGTCAGCTTAAAATAATTTGTTACCCTGCTGCCTTCAATTTTTAAGTTCAGTCAACTAAAATAAATTTAGTCAACTTGAAATGTTAAGTTGTACTAAGTAACAACTTAGATATTTGTGTTTGCTAAACTTAACAGATGGGTAACCTAGTAACCCAGCTGCCTTAAAATTTTAAGTTGATTCAAATCAAATATCTAAGTTGTCACTTAGTATAATTTAACGTTTCAAGTTGAAAAAGTTTTACATTTTTTTTGAGTTGAATGAAAAAAATTACTTGTAACAGCTCGTCACTTAAAATTTTAAGGCAGCCAGGTTACAAATAATTTTAAGTTGACTCAACAATTTTTTTACAGTGTACACTGTACATTCCCACATGCACAGTTATGTATCAATATGACCCATATACAGGTGCGTCTCAAAAAATTTGAATATTGTGAAAATGTTTATTTTATTGTAACTTATTTTAAAAAATTTAACTTTCATATATTCTACATCCATTACATGTAAAGTAAAACATTTCAAAAGTGTTGTTTTAATTTTGATGATTAGAGCGTACAGCTCATGACAGTCAAAAATCCATTATCTCAAAATATCAGTATATTTACATTTGAGTTTCATTAAATGTCCATCCCTACAGTATAAATTCCGGGTACTGGAGAGGCACAGAATCCAAGCTGCTTGACAATATACAGATGATCTGAAGGCTCAATATGAAATATTCTAATATTTTGAGATACTAGATTTTTGACTTTCAAGAGCTGTAAGATCTAATCATCAAAATAAAAATAATAATAAATATAGCTGCAAGCAGCGATGGGCGGGCACTCGCCGCCAGCGCATCCGCAACCCTGGTGCCATCAGAAAACATGCGGTGGGCACATGCATTGACAGTGACCCTTTGGCAGTTTGCATTGAAGGGTTACAGCAATGAAAAGGTTAAAAGCAAAACGCTTTTAAATCATTCTGATAGACTGAGAATGAGCTGAAAAAGATTCTTTATCCTATGAGGTCATCTTGTGTTCGTACTCGGTATTACAGTGTTCATCTGCCAGTTTACATCTGTGATATTTAAATCTTTTTGCAGTCTCTGAAAACATGATAAACATATTTCCTAACAATGACTTGTTTTTCCATATGTAAAAAGTTGTGAAGAGTTAGCATAATGCACTGTAAATGCACTCTCTCTCTCTCTCTCTCTCTCTCTCTCTGTCACGCACACACATACACACAAGCACTCAGGCACAATCCACCCCTCCCCCACACACAGAGTTAGAGTGAGAGAGTTAGAGTGAGAGAAGATGTTTAATAGTTTTTTAATTTTCTATTTTTTGTAGAGTATTTTATATCGATGGAAGTAAGCATTTATTACTCAGAATGACTAGTTCTATGTATGTAAAAAATTTTTGAAGTGTTTGGATGCTGCATTTTAAAATTACGGTTATGTTTTTTACTGCTACTTTAATAAATCACCATAAATCAACCATTCAAGATATCCCAAATCCACTCACAATTTAACATCTTCAGTATGTTGGCATCATGTTGACAAAGTTTGGTGTAAATTCATTGTTTTTTGTAGGAGTAGTATTTATTCATTCACAGCTAAATTTTTCCAAAAATCCACATTCAAATCAAAATAGCAGGCTTCCTGTTGGTCACAGCTAATGGATGTAAATTAGAAAGTTGTCCGGCTTGATGAGAACAATATACATACCGAGTTTGGTGTCTGTAGCTCAAACTAACCCCCCCACTTTTGACAAAAGGTGGCGCTATAGAGCGCCTCCTCCACACCCATTGATGAGCTTTTGCCAGTGTCTAACTATCATTAATACTGATGTGTGTGTTGAGTTTCATGAAAATCTAAGCTTATTAAGTGCCCCAAAAACACAGGAAACAAATGTTAAAGTTTGACACGTTGCCATGACAACAGCATTTAATGTATCAACGACCCCTTTACAGATTGTCATCGGCCGTGTTTTGACATTATTCTGATGAAGTTTGAAGCAAATCGGGTAAAAATAACCATGTGATATCAAAGCATTTTTAAAAGAGACACACTTCCTGTTGCCAGTTGGTGGCACTATAACTTTGACTCCTAATAGTCACATCTATCTGATCGGCATCATACAACAAACAAACTGCTGAAGTTTCATCCAAATCAGACAATGTGTGCAGTAGTTATTAGCCATTTCCTGTTTCTCATTTCTCGCCATAATTTCAACGCCTCGCCACGGCCAAACCGTTCGAGATATCAAAAATCCCCTCACAATTTTTCATCCCCAATGTCTTGAGATCAGGTTGACCGAGTTTGGTGGCAATTGGGTAAAAAACCTAGGACTAGTATATCAAATTCCAGAGCATGCGTTTTTGACAAAACCCAGAATAACCAACTTCCTGTTGGGATTAGCTAATGACATAGAGTGCGAAAGTTGTTCAGATTGATGAGTTCTATATGTGTACTGAGTTTCATATGTGTAAGTGCAAGTATGTGTGATATATGACCCTTCAAATTCCAGGGGGCGCTGTAGAGTCCCCTTGCCACGCCCGTGTACCAGTCTCTGCCCGGCCCTAATGGCCGCAGATTCCAAGGTGTGTGCCAATTTTCAAGAGTTTTTGAGCATGTTAAGGGCCCCAAAACCCCCCAAAACCTTGACAAATAATAATAATAAATATAGCTGCAAGCAGCGATGGCGGGCCCTCGCCGCCAGCGCATCCGCAACCCTGGTGCCATCAGGAAAATGGTGCCCAGCGGGCACATGCATTGACAGTAACCCTGTGGCAGTTTGGATTGAAGGGTTACAGCAATGAAAGGGTTAAAAGCAAAATGCTTTTAAATCATTCTGATAGACTGAGAATGAGCTGAAAAAGATTCTTTATCCTATGAGGTCATCTTGTGTTCATCCTTGGTATTACAGTCTTCATCTGCCAGTTTACATCTGTGATATTTTAAATCTTTTTGCAGTCTCTGAAAACATGATAAACATATTTCCTAACAATGACTTGTTTTTCCATATGTAAAAAGTTGTGAAGAGTTAGCATAATGCACTGTATACAATAGTCTAAGTTTATGCCAGCAATTGGCAGTCATGGAACTGCCAGTAACAGATTTGATATGTAGTCCATTTTGTGTGTTATAAAAGATCATAATCTTAAAAGTTATAAGACTGTTCCAAGTGATGATTATTTTGTGCCTATTATAATTGTTGTTATGATTATTCATGAGATCATTATATAACATTTTATCAAAAGGTTTTTTATAATGCATTATGCATTCAATTCATTAGTATCATTTTATATCGGAACTAACCATTAAGTCATTTGTATTGGGTTTCATAGCTTTATTTCTGCAACTTTTTACCCAAAATGCTTTAACATCATTCTGATAGACTGAGAATGAGCTGAAAAAGATTCCTTATCCTGATGTCATCATTCCCCCTGCTCATTACGCTATGTATATTGATTAGAAACACTTGTATATGTGAAAATGTACACAATTTAATTCAGTAATGTTAAATAGTTTGTAACTTTGTATTTTCTACATTTATCTATGAGAAAATCACACAAACGCATATCCCTGTATTAAGTACTTCCATCAACCAGTTTACTTTTTTTTCTTGGAAATCTGGACTTTTGCAGTCTCTGAAAATATGATAAACATATTTCCTAACAATGACTTGTTTTTCCATATGTAAAAAGTTGTGAAGAGTTAGCATAATGCACTGTAAAAACTCTGTCTCTCTCTCTCTCTCTCTCTCTCACTGTCACGCACACACCCACACACAAGCACTCAGGCACTCAGGCACAATCCACCCCTCCCCCCCACACAGAGTTAGAGTGAGAGAGTTAGAGTGAGAGAAGATGTTTAATAGTTTTTTAATTTTCTATTTTTAGTAGAGTATTTTATATCGATGGAACTAAGCATTTATTACTCAGAATGACTAGTTCTATGTATGTAAATTTTTTTGAAGTGTTTGGTTGCTGCATTTTAAAGTTATGGTTATGTTTTTTTACTGCTACTTTAATAAATCATCATAAATCAACCATTCAAGATATCCCAAATCCGCTCACAATTTAACATCTTCAGTATGTTGGCATCATGTTGACAAAGTTTGGTGTAAATTCATTGTTTTTTGTAGGAGTAGTATTCATTCATTCACAGCTATATTTTTCCAAAAATCCACATTCAAATCAAAATAGCAGACTTCCTGTTGGTCGCAGCTAATGGATGTAAATTAGAAAGTTGTCCGGCTTGATGAGAACAATATACATACCGAGTTTGGTGTCTGTAGCTCAAACTAACCCCCCACTTTTGACAAAAGGTGGCGCTATAGAGCGCCTCCTCCACACCCATTGATGAGCTTTTGCCAGTGTCTAACTATCATTAATACTGATGTGTGTGTTGAGTTTCATGAAAATCTAAGCTTATTAAGTGCCCCAAAAACACAGGAAACAAATGTTAAAGTTTGACACGTTGCCATGACAACAGCATTTAATGTATCAACGACCCCTTTACAGATTCTCATCGGCCGTGTTTTGACATTATTCTGATGAAGTTTGAAGCAAATCGGGTAAAAATAACCATGTGATATCAAAGCATTTTTAAAAGAGACACACTTCCTGTTGCCAGTTGGTGGCGCTATAACTTTGACTCCTAATAGTCACATCTATCTGATCGGCATCATACAACAAACAAACCGCTGAAGTTTCATCAGAATCAGACAATGTGTGCAATAGTTATTAGCCATTTCCTGTTTCTCATTTCTCGCCATAATTTCAACGCCTCGCCATGGCCAAACCGTTCGAGATATCAAAAATCCCCTCACAATTTTTCATCCCCAATGTCTTGAGATCAGGTTGACCGAGTTTGGTGGCAATTGGGTAAAAAACCTAGGACTAGTATATCAAATTCCAGAGCATGCGTTTTTGACAAAACCCAGAATAACCAACTTCCTGTTGGGATTAGCTAATGACATAGAGTGCGAAAGTTGTTCAGATTGATGAGTTCTATATGTGTACTGAGTTTCATTTGTGTAAGTGCAAGTATGTGTGATATATGACCCTTCAAATTCCAGGGGGCGCTGTAGAGTCCCCTTGCCACGCCCGTGTACCAGTCCGGCCCTCTGCCCGGCCCTAATGGCCTTGACAGATTCCAAGGTGTGTGCCAATTTTCAAGAGTTTTTGAGCATGTTAAGGGCCCTAATAAAAACCCCCAAAACCTTGACAAAAAATGACCATTTATTTTGGTAGTAAAACATAAAGTGTTGCACATTGTCACTCATTTACAAGCACCACAATTAAATAGTGTAATCTGTTACATGAACAGACATACAGAAGCTTATTGTAAAGTGCAAAGTATTGAAAATCAAAATGCTCAAAAAGGTTATGCAGTAGGATTTGAGCAACAATGGTCCAGTACTTTATTAGCATTGATGGTTCCATGAAGAACCTTTAACATTAAGGAACCTCTTCATTTAGCAAAAACTTTTTTTTTTTTATTATTGTAAAAACATTTTTTAAAATGTTCCTCACTCTGAACTGAAATGTTTTTTGAAGAACCAGTTTTAGTTCTTCTATGGCAGCACTGTGAAAACACCCTTTTGCAAGCTTTATTTTCAGGAGTGTGCAGAGTTAAGCTCTATTCCCAATCAAACACAGCTACCTGTACTTTTTGAGTAATCCTGAGGACTTTGGTTAGATTCTTCAGGTGTGTTTGATTGGGTTTGCAGTGGTCAGTCAGCCATCTGAGCTGTTATTACTCAGTAAAGGTTGACTGGACTCTTCAGCTGATTCTACAGGTTTTGGGCAATCCAGAATTCTAAGCATGCTCTTATCACCCACACCAGGATTAAACAGTGGAACGACTGATTCAGAGAATGTGGTGCTGATGGTCAGGAGATGTTTACTCTCTTTGATGTTGTAAAATGACAGCTGACCCTCATCATAATCTAACAGAACTCCCAGTCGTTCAGGTCTCGGTGTCAGTGAGAGTTTAACTGGTGGATCAGTGTTGGTGTGAAAACCATTAGGACCGTCTGAACACAGGAACCAGTAACCACTTGATGGAGTTAAAGCAGATCTGTCTCTTACAGTAAAAGCTCCCTCTTTCGCCACACCAATTAACCAGTAGTTCTTAGGTGGTGAACCGCCAACTGCCAAATCTACCTCCCAATAGTGACTACCAGAGGTGAATCTTTGGGCCCCAAATGCACATAAATCCAATGGAAATCCCTCTCCAGTGTGATCATATCCTGGATCGTCCCTCACAATTTTACAGTCATTAGTGAGAATCAGGCCTTTATGTAAATGCTCACTGTCAAAAGTGATATCAACTGTGAGGAGAAAATGTATGAGCAACAATTATTAATCACTGTGTGTGAGATGATATTTACACATATATGCATATATAACTGAGATGATTAAATATATTTATATATAACTGAGATGATGTCATACCTGCATGTTTCTTTAGTTCTTCTATATTTATGTCGCCTACAAGTAAAAAAAAGAAGAAGACATTTACAGTATCAGTAAATAACTGTAACAAGTCTGCTACAGAAGGAGAATAACGGCAATAGATAATTGTGTGGTTCTTTATTCTTATAAAGTAACTTCCACTGATGCTTTCAGAACATTTTTCTTCCGCTGTAACATGCATGTTGATGTTGATAATGTAATGATTAGTGGGTCACTTCAGCCGTTACTGTTCTTATAAAACAGAAAAGAATAAGCGTCGTTAAATACCTTCTTTTGTCAGTTTCTCCGTAGTTTCCTCCTCACAAACTGAAATGAGACAAGATTTGAATGTAAAATTTAATTTTCAGTGTGTTTTACAAATAATCCAGACTTTGTTAAATACATTAAATTACACATTAACCATTTCAGACAGAGAGACAGAATCTCTGTTTAAATACTTGTATATTATATTTACTATAAAATATAACATTTTTCAAAAGCAGTGAGTGACATTTATTTTTTCATCATTAATGCTGTTTGATTACTAATAATGATGGCATACACTGATCAGTCACAACATCAAAACCACTGACAGTCATTGAATAACATTGATTATGTCATTGTAATGGCACCTGTCAAGCAAATATTAGACAGCAAATGAACACTCATTTTTTGAATTCATGTCTTTAAAACAAGAAAAATTGACCTAGATGTCAAGTAAAATAAGGAGCTGGATCCAATAGCAAATGCAATCAAATAAGGCATTTATGTTGGTTAAATGTTGTAGACCTGCGATGATAAAGTGGTGGAGTTTGGTAACACGATTCAAAGTGCAATGGGATGATGAAGCAAACTGCCAATGAGAAGAGCCACAGGGAACCCAGAAACAGCGAAGGACAAACAGAACTGAAACCGCAAGACATGAGCAACAACGATGACAAAGAATGAGTGCCAACACAAGGGTAGATATAGGGAAAAAAGAAAAAGGAATCAGGTACATTTGGCCTGATTTAACTGGGGGAACCGGGGCAGGTGTTTTAATGGGAGAATGAAAAATAGGTTTAGTTTGGAATAAAGTTTCCTGTATGCTGGACAGAGTTTGAGACAGACTGCCAATGAGCTAAGGATCTTAGTGACAAGAAGCAGATCAATTAATTTGGGGCCGTTTATTACAAAAGGAGTGACAAGGAATATCTTTAGATAAAAAGCCACACTTTTTGACCAACAGCGTTTACAGGACGCTTCGACAGGACGCAGGACGCTAAATGTTGGTGGGCAATCAGGCAAAGGAGTTACCTTATAAGAGCATGCGGACATTCGAGCAGTGGGCAGTCATCTTGCTATCGCTGCGCCCCCCGGGGAGCAGTTGGGGGTTCGGTGCCTTGCTCAAGGGATTCACCTCAGTCAGTATTGAGAGTGGAGAGAGCGCTGGTTATTCACTCCCCCCACCCTCAATCCCTGCCGGAATTGGGACTCAAACCCACAATCTTTCTGGGCTGCCCCCAAATTCAATTCAAACGAAGTCCATGAGCCTTTTGTCGTTCACTTCCCGGGAGAGTTTTGCCAACCTGCATGGATTTGGGATCTGAAATAGGGCTGTCCATTGTCACTGGAGCAAAACCTTATCGTAGAATGTTGATCTCACTGCTAAAGATGAATGTGCACTCTTAGAGCCAGATCAATCAGATCTTCCAAGGCAAATGCTAATTCCAGAGCATAGATCAGTTTCTGTATACAGTCAGCCAACCCATGCACAAACATGTTCCACCATGCCTCCACGTTCCAATTACACTTCCAGCATGCGACACTCAGTGGAGATTTCTCTGATGGAAAAGCCAGTGGCTGCAAAGTTAAAAACAGAGAGCTCTTTGCCATAAACGAATGACACCATTTTTTCTCACCAGAACAGAACAGGGCAAACAACTCGTCAAACTGCATTACCAAAGCTTGAACTGCTCAACCAGGAACAGTAAAAACAATAGGTAGGCCTAATCCACAATGAGAACAAAGGATGAAACACTAGAACAGAACTGAGATGGCAAGCCCTGAGCAACACTGGATACGTTTACATGCACAATTTTTGGTTCAATCAGACTGAATTCATTCTGATTGATGAATCTGAATGTAGTGTTTACATGAAGGCTAAATAAAGTGATCGGGTTGATGTGCACGTTTATATGTCAAATCAGAAAGGTTTTTTTTACATGCGCACACTGCACAATTATAGAATTTTTCACTGTTTGCACGTAATAACCACTCTCCTGCACTGTTTCTTTATTTGTTTTTAATAGCAGAATTAATATTTATCCATTTCTGCTCAAGCTATCAAGCAATAAAAAAAAACGGGTTGCCTGTGGAGGACAATCCGAAACAAGGACTGGTGGGTGGTTGTCCTGCTCCACTTCATAGTAGCCGACTGAAAGGAGAGTTTTATAATGACAGGACAAGCATTTATACATTTTATTCAAAAGGAAGAACCACTCGTTCCACACGTCATACGTCATTACGCTATTTCTGCGTCATTGCACATATGCAGTCCTTTCGGTTTTGGTTTTTTTAATCCGAATGAGTGTTTATATGCCCTCTCAATCGTATGAGAAAACGAATAAACCACCCCCTTAAATCTAAGCTCAGTCGGATCGACTAAAGTCGGACTCACACTACAGGATTTTTAGCCCGATTTTCCCCTCCCAAGAATCAGCGCAAAAATCTTGTCGAGCACCTTGATCGGGCCCGATGTTCGGCGCGGATTATCTGGTAATGTGAGATGTTCAAAGATTGAATCTTGTACCTCCCGATCTGCTCTCACACAAATCGGGGCCGCCCCGATCATATCAAACATGTTTGATATTCAGGATTTTAAATCGGGATGATCACGGCAATGATTACGTCAGTACTTTCACAACAGCCAATGCGCAACCGCAAAACAGCTGCTGTACGGTCCATTGGATAGTAAGATCGCATGAGGCACTCACTCCATCATGATAATCTTAATAATATCTTGTAGTGTGTGATACGCCACAAATTTCAAATCTTGTAGTGTGTGCACGTTTAAAATTTCAGGGAAGATAATCTGCAAAGATTCTCCTTATGTGTGCACTGCAGCCAGATTTCATAATCGGTTAGGATTTTAAAAATCCTGTAATGTGAGCCCGGCTTTAGGTGTTTACCTGAATGTTTTCAGTCTGATTGAACCATCAATCTGATTACAAATGGATTATTTGGGTGCATGTAAACGTAGCCAATGATCTGATAAAGGATGACTGGAAACACAAGTGTAGATACAAGGCCTGATTAGCTCACCAGTGTAATTAGTTGCCCTGCAATGCTAACATCCAATCAGACCAACCATGCAGAAACACACATAACACACAAAAATGAACCCACAGACCCATCAACTGTCACACTGAGTGACTTAGACAAGGGTCATATAGTGATGGCTAGATGAGTGGGCCAGAGCATCTTCAAAACGACAAATTTTGCACCAATATGATATTAGGCAAATGGTTTTGATGTTATGGCTGTTTAGTGTATGTGTAGATGTTTATTTATTAATCAGTTGGTCACTTTAGCAGTTAACAGTTCTTATAAAAGTACAGCAAAGAACAAGCAACTTCTTCAAATACCTTCTTTGTTTGTCAGTTTCTCCATAGTATTCTCACAGTCTAAAATAATAGAAAATATTAATGGAAGGTTTGATTATTTGCTTCACAAATACTCCAGACTTTGTAAACCTCATTAAATTACATGTTAAACCTTAACCCTAAAAAATAAAAAACACAATTTGTTGAGTCAGCTCAAAATAATTTGTAACCTGGCTGCCTTAAAATTTTAAGTTCAGTCAACTCAAAAAAAGTTTATTCAACTTGAAATGTTAAATTATACTAAGTGACAACTTAGATATTTGAGTTGAATCAACTTAAAATTTTAAGGCAGCTGGGTTACTTACCCATCTGTTAAGTTTAGCAAACACAAATATCTAAGTTGTTACTTAATACAACTTAACATTTCAAATAGAATAAACTTATTTTAGATGACTGAACTTCAAATTTTAAGGCAGCAGGGTAACAAATTATTTTGAGCTGACTCAACAAATTGTGTTTTTTATTTTTTACAGTGTAATTCTATTAGTGAAGTTTTTGCAAATCAGGTTTTAAAGCTGTACATAGCACCAAATTTGCCCTGTAAAGAGTGCTGACATATTTCTCATGACAGATTTAGGGAAACCCATGGCTCTTGTGTTCTTAGACCCAAGCGCTGCATTTGACTTAGTTGACCACAACATTCTTCTGTCACGCCTGGAGTCTTGTGTAGGACTTTGTGGTATGGTTTTTCAGTGGTTTCGCTCTTATTTGTCAAATAGGTGTTTTACTGTTTCCATGTATTTGCTCCCCTTAGCTTCCATTTTTGAAAAATATGGTGTCTCTTTTCATCTATATGCCGATAATACCCAGCTTCGTCTTCCTCTACTGTGTAATAATAAATGCTCTCTTCATCCATTGTTAGATTGCCTAAGCCAGTGGTTCTCAATCCTGGTCCTGGGGGACCCCTGCTCTGCACATTTTGCACGTCTACCTTATTTAACATACCTGATTGAGACCTTCAGCTCATTAGGAGAGAGATCCACGAACTGAACTAACAACCAAGAAATGTTCGTCCAATCAAAATGCTTGGTTTTAAAGTTTGTTTTATTAAATATTATGTGTATTGTATATTATGTGCATTTGTAATGTGTACCTTTTTTCTTATTTTTTAATAACAAAGATAAAATAATGACAAAGATTTTTATCTTCGACCACTATTGCAAAATAGTAAAACATCATTCAGAAAGAATCGTGATAAAATAGTGGTAAGATATATTTGCCATATCGCCCACCCCTATCTGGATGTATGAAATAACCTGGTTCATATATATTTGGCTATAATTGTTCTTGATTGTGAAATCACTGCTGGGTTTGGGTAGTTCCATGTATTTCCTCTTACAGCTGCAACATTCCACTCAGACTCACCAAACCTGTTCTATCCATGTTTTTTTATTAACACACATGCAGCTGTTTGTTAAGGTTAGTGAGTCACTTCAGCAGTTTGTTCAGATTCCTAAATGTGTTCAGATGATAAATTAGGTTGTTACTTACCTTCTTTACCTTCTTTTATCTTCTTTCCTGCAAAACAGATAAAAAATATCAACAGATGTAAGGAATAAAATATAAAAACTAAAGATAAAATCTTTAAAAACGTTCTACCTTTTTTTGTACATGTTAGTTTGTTTCTGTATTTGTAGAGAATCAGCCCAAACAAACCCAGAGCTAAGATGAGAACGGTGAAGAAAAGAGCCTTCCATAGAGTTGATGGTTCTGAGACAATCAATTCGGGAGTAAAATATATAAATCATAATTAATATTTGTATTTGCTATATTATATATAGCAAAATATAGAAATTACAACAATTAGGCTAAAAAAAAAAAGTCAGCATGAAATATCATTCAAATTTGTGCTCCTGTTCAGTTCATATATGTTCACACCAGGCTTGGCATCATAATTTTCCTAAAATAAGTTCAGTGCTTACTGGATGACAAAGACTTGAAAATCTGGACTATGAAATGAACTGACTGTTATGACTGTTATTGGATTTGATAAACACTAGTAGAAAGAAAATTATATGAGATTGGAGCACCATGATGGAGAGTCATTTCTACAGGAGAACTATTCCTTTAGTGAGGTGCAGATCCATGAAAACACACTGAATTGTTTTTGACTCACCAGTGATTTTGAGATCTACTGCTTTGCTGCCATATGAACTTTCTAAACTCACTTCACAGTGAAATGAACCTTCATCCTGAAATGTGAGTTTCTCCAGCCGTAGAGAGACGTCTCCATCCTTCAGTCCACCAGACTGACCTGACCTCTGAGTCAAAGAGGTTCGATTCCTGAAACATTCCTGGATGTTCTGGATCTTCCCATCATTATAGAGGAGAACAGGGTTGCTGAACTCCTCATTACGGTACCAGCGGATCTCCAGAGCTTCAGCGTTCTCAGGAGGATTGATCCAGCAGGGCAGAATCACTGTGGATCCCACATGAGCCACTACAGGATCACCAGGAACCACTACAGTGAACGACACTGACACACACAGAAACACACGCTCAACGAAAAAAACAGTGTGGTAGACTGTAAATCTATTTATTTAAAATAAGTTTAGTTTATAAATATAAGTAAAAATAAATAAAATTGACAAACAGTGTATACATGAAATATAATTTGATGACATGTGTTACTCGATAAACATTAATCTTTGTTGATCTCATCTGGATTGTGTGGAATATTTAAGGCATAAAACTAAATGACATCCAAGCGTGTGTGTTTGTGATGTTCTTACCAGAATAAGTCTCAGTGAGGTGATTCACCAGTAAAGCGACAATAATCACCAACATTCCTGTGAAAATACAGACAGACTCAAATAAAAAATGAATTCAATGAATTTGAAATTTAAATAAAACTCTGAGAGGGATTTTTCCAGTTAAATGACATGACAGACATAATCGATCGGACTGTCGCATTCAATGAGGAAACAAACTCACCGAGACAAAGACTCCTCCGTAAATCAGTTTAGATGAATTCGAGCCATTAGACGCGTTCAACACAGTCAAAAACAAAAATCATTTAGAATCAAACATGCTCCAGGTTTTCCCTGCTGCTTTACTTTCGTTTTTTAATGATTAGTTATTTAAAAAATAACGCCAGTAAGATTATGCCTTGATAAGACAGGTGTCATCAGATGAAATAAATACGCCTAAGATTCGCTGTGATTATGTTAGATATGATCTTGTGTAAGCTAATAATATTTCCGTGTTTTCTGTTGTTATGAGGCGCGGAATGCGTACGCGGAATGCGCTGCGCTGTGGCCGTTTCACACAGGACGCGGAAGTCGCTGCGCTGCGCTGTCAAACCCATTCATTTTAATGGGACGCCGCGCTCAAAGTTCAAATTAGTTGAACTTTTGCCACTGCGCTCTGAAGCGCCTGCCGCGCCCCGTGTGAAAGGGTCATAAGGTGATTGAACATACTGAAAAATCCACACAGATCTTTCTGTTATTTTGTTTGTAGAAAAATTATTGTCAAGAGAATATCAAGAAAAGTCTATAGTGTGCGATATAAGTCTATATATCTATCAGAATCAATAGAAGAAGCTTCCTCATTCTGTTCCTGTGTTTGCTGGATGAACAGATTTTTACATAACGAAATCAAGATTTGCATTTCCTCTGACCGTGTTTTACCCGATCCTCAAATAGGGACAACGACTGATTCTTTCTTATGAATAAAAATGCTATATTGGAAATCAAAATAGGAGTTATTATTATTATTATAATTTGCAAAAGACCAAAACGGTGACATATTGTATAGAAAATACTTTGGTAAACACTTGGTAGAAAAAAAAAAGAAAAGAAAAAAAAAAAAAAACGTGTGTGAGAGAACTATTTAGAAATACATTTATGTTGATATTTACAGCTGTACATAATTTCACAGAAAGCGTAAAAATAAGAAACCTCCCAATAATAACTGTGTTCACTTATATTCTTATTCTTAAATTCTTATATTAGAATCAGCTCTCCACAAGATGGCATCCAGCGACGTGACCATGAAGAAGAAAAGCAAGAAATGAGGACGTCTTGAAGAAGATGTTGACCAACCTGCTGAGGAACATATTTGGACAGGTAGGCCTATTTCTTGTCACGTGTTTGGAGTCTGTATTGAGAATGCTGGTCTGTTGTGTTCAGCTGATCAACTTCTGTTCATTACACAAACCTGCATGACTTGTGTGCTTTATTCTAAATGTTCTGTAGTCGTATGATTAACTTCATACATCAAAACACTTAGAATAAAGGACACAAGCGGTGTGCACTTCTGTCAGGATACTTTCATAGTGCTTTATATCATATTAAAACATTATGAAGCAGTCATATTATATTGTAACAGCCCCAGTCCCTGTTATGGAAAAGAGTTCTCTGGTACATTCTGCTGAGCATCTCCTTCTGCTCTTTTTATCATTCTTATTTACTATATATATTATTATTATTATTATTATTATTTATTTATTTAATTTATTTTTTGATGATGCTGTTGTTTGTTAATATTCTTTAAAAACATGATTTTCTCTTGTAAATTTAATTTGAGCATCTTGTTTTGTGGAATCAGCCTCAGATTTACGGTCATTTTTTTTTACAGTGCAAATCACTGTGTCTTTTATCAAATCAACACAGAAACATCAATCAATGTGCAATTAAAATCTGTTACAATGTTTTATGAAATAAACATAAAATGATCACAATGATCATCCATTAAAATATCAAAAGTATTTGGCTGAAGCACTTTTACAGTTTACTCAAACATTTTACACATTATGTTGCTCCATAGCAGAATGAAGACTAAGGATCTTCAAACGCAAACTTTGTGTGTTTTGCTGCAAGAGAGCAATCATGCATTTGTGCTTTTTCTTTTATTCTTCATTTATTCATTCATTAATTTATGATCCGTTATAATTTAATACATTTATTATTCCATTTAATCATATAATCATTTATAATAATCATTATAGCCATTTATATACTCATTTCATTCACTGAATAAAAGATATGAGGGAATGTTTATACAAATTCAAGGTTCATGGGATGTTGTTGTTGTGAAGCAGTATAATAACTCTTGTTGGATTTGTGTTCGTCAGACGAAGTCTAAGCATTGAGACATATACGCAACTAAGACTATTCAGTAAACTCTGCTGCTTCTGCTCTTCACTGGCTTTGTTCAGTCAACTTCTTGGCTAATAAAGACAGTTAATACAGTTTTAGGTACAAGACAAGACTTACTGTCAGGTAATGATGCTTTGATCTTTCTGATTTTTCTGTTTCACTTTGTGGCTAAAAAATGTTTTTTAGATTATAAAAAGGTAAGAAAGAGATGGTTCTTTGACTGGTTCTTTGAAGAACCTTTGACTGAACGGTTCTTTGCGGAACCAAAAATGGTTCTTCTATGGCATCGCTATGAAGAACTTCTAAAGCACCTTTATTTTTAAGAGTGTACTGCTAATAATATACTTAATTAATGCAGTGTGTCCAGTTTAAAGTCTATATATATAGGTCTGCATGGTTTGCCTCCTCAATATATCTCTGATCTTCTCTCCTATCATCATACATCCAAACACCTCCAAGCATCCAACATGTTTTATAATTATAATATGGTGCAGAAGTTGAGAAAATGAGTGGATGCTGGTTTTAACATTGTTGCTATATATATATATACATATATATATATATTACATATTTGAAATACAGTGCTTAAAATAAAATGGAGTAGATTTGATGGATGGGTTGATATGAGTTGTGGAACTCATCTAATTGGTCATGGTCTCAGGTCTGCTGTGGTCATCACTAGTTGCAGGTCCATCATCTCCTTAATCTAGATTGACAGATTGGGTCTACCTTACAAACAATGCTGCTGTCAGAGCTACGTTTAGTTTGGGTCTTGTTTTCAATGCATTGCTGTTCTCTCTTCCTTGTTTGCAGTTTGACCTAGTTTCCCAGTGTGTTTGATTACTCATTTTGTTCACCTGTTGGCTTGTTAATTATCTCATCAGTTCCTCTGTGTATATGTTGCCTTCTGTTCTCTTTAGTCTGTTGGCCTGATGAGAGAATACAATGGTATGTGCTAAGATATTGTAGTTGTATGGGGAATTGGCTGAGTGTTCCACGTGGGAGACAAACAAATTCAACATAGTCATAGTCACATGTAACCTGAAATTGCTGGACTATTTCAGTGTTATAGTTATACTAATTTTAAACCATATGTTCTAGAACGCACATCATCTACAACCTTTTACCTAAAAAATTCAAAGAACACCTACAGTAAAGCAATCATGTGTTTTCAAGAAGAAACTCAACTAGTCTATGTGCACATATAGGAGCACAAACAACTGTAGTGTGTGTTCTATGAGTGCAATGCGTTTAACACAACAACATGTTTGAAAATACAAAGGAATGCATACCTGACAGCAGAGGGACACGTGGCAACATGTTAGAGATGTAGAGATCCAGAGACTCAAACACACTGTGTGGGTTTTCTGGTTACAGAATCCCAAACCAATGTCTTGCCGCTTTGCTTATATATCCAGACTAGAACAAAGAAATCTTCAAATCTACATTGTAAAAACACAAAAGAACTTTCGGTTGGTCAGGATCCCATGACCCAAGTGTCACACCTGACCGGAGAAAGGAAAACATTCTCACCCTGAAGGAGACACCCTTATCAGCACAACAGAGTCTTTGTCTTTATATATATATATATATATATATATATATACATTGAGGGGGAAAAACAACAATTCACAATGTACATCATAAGTGGTAAATAGATATTCTAAGTAATTTTTAGAAGAAGCCTGTTGGGGGAGAGCTGGCTCATAAATAGGATTGGGTATCGTTTGAATTTTATTGATTCCAATAACAAAAAAAACATTTTTATTCTGTGTTTTTACAAAGCTTTCTGTTGTAGCTGAATAACATGAGCAAAAATGCGCAGCCTACAGAACACCTATGCCTAAGAGGAACTTTTGCCTGTGCTTTTAACAAAAATGACCACAGCAAAAACAACTAGACAAATATGAACTTTAACATTAAATTGTTGTTATAGACAAGTAAACAATATAATAGAAACAAGCAAATAAATTAGCAATAGCATAAATCAATAACTGGACAGGTAGAGAAATGTAAATGAAACATTTTAAAACACTGCATAGTTGTCTTTTTTTATAAATAAAATATACATTAATCCTCATTAAGGGTACGACAGATATTCAGTGAAGATCAGTGAATCATTTTTTGTTCTTGGATGAACATTAATGACAGGCAGCACGTTTATTAGGCTACTGTCTCTTTAACACCGAAAACACGCAGATCTAAAAATACTTTTACACCTGCATTTTCTTTCTCATCTGTTTACTTTCACTTAACACAAAAAACAGCTGTGTTTATGATGATATACTGACATATTTTGTGCATATTAGGTGGTAAATGTCAAAGAGAAGTCAGATCTGCCCTGGAATGCCATTTTCTGCAGTAGAAATGTACAGAGCAGTTCGAGAACACATTCAAATGCAAACACAAGCAGAATCGTTAAGCATGTGTCTTATCGAATATCCGGTTCTTGGAAATTTGGATGCATTAGTCATAAATGAGCAAGGAGAAAGGTTTGGGCAAGGCAGTGTCATTTGCTCTATTTGGAGATCTCTTCTCCAGATTTACTGTTCTGTTGCATGATATCTGTTCAAGTTCCTGAAGTTTGGTTTTGTGGGAAGATCATTTTGGGTCTTACAGTAAACCGGAGTAGATCACATATATTTATGTAGAACTGGGTTTCTCCATTCAAACAAGCCCAAACACAAGATAACACAATGCATAGATCATGAAATAATCCTCAGAGCGTTATAATCCTCATCATTACATGCTGCTTTGCTAAAGCTATAGGACAGCATCTGATTGCTGTGCAATGATAATGTTGATGATGCAGTTTACCGAAATCATCTGGAAGTTAGTAACATAAAAATATAAACTGGATCTCAGATATGGCTAGGGATGATGTGTAATGTTGGCTGTAGATGAGTTTATTTGTGCGGATGTCCTGTTATCTTTTGATTTGTTGTTTTGATATGTCCTGTCTGGATAAATCATATTTTGTAGCCAGACTTGAATGAGGAAGGACACCAAGGCCATAGTTGAGTCAAAGCAGAGCTGCTTTCTTTTTATTAGGCTCTTTATCCACATTAGCCACTATGCAGCAAACAGTACATCTTCCACATACACCACCAGATTTTCCACTGAAAGCGTTTCACCAGGAAATAGAACTGTGACCGTTACCAAGCAACATCAAATAACAAAACATTCCAATTTATAAATGGAAATCATATAGTTGTGGCTGCAGTTAAATTAACCCTAGTCAAACTCACTAAAACACAGGAAAAATAAAAAACATATGACAAATAAAGATAAATGTCAGATGTATCCAAAATATGAAGAATAAAACTCCAAAATGCCCAAACAAACCTCAAATACAATATAATAAATGAAGAAAACAATGCTCTGCCACATGGAAAAAATGTAAAATAGTATTACAAGTAAGAAACCATCCATCCATCCATCCATCCAAAATAATCACACATATACATTACTAGACATCTTGACAACATTTGTTTAACTGGCATATCATTTCAACAGAAAATAGATCTGTGGCGACACTTGTAAAACACATTTCACCCTTATGGGGAACCTTTTACATTTCCCTAAGAATAAACCAGATTTCATTCAGCTGAGAGACAAATAATATTCTCAAGAGCTGCTGAATCACATTCAACCAGTCATTTATATGGTTAGTGTAATGACATAAAGAGATGTAACCACACCAGTTAGAGAAAAGAGATTTGTAAAATGTTAGTCAATTAAACCTATAAAAGAAAGAGCACAGTCATGACAAATGTCACACCCCTGTGGACTGTTTTGTGTTTTTTCCCCATGTATATTTGGTCTTTCCTGTTCTGTCTTTAATTATTACGTCACTGTTTAATGGATCACACCTGTCCCCCCCTGATTGGTCTGTGTATTTAAGTTTGGTTGTGTTCACCTTTTGGTTGTCAGTTCTTGAAGTCATTTTGTATGTCATTCCAAGTCTTTGCAAGTCTCTCCGTGTATTTCCTTTGTTGTGTGCGTTTATGTTTACTTGTGGATTCCCTGCTGTTCCTGTTCGTTCTGTTCCTTGTGTGGATTATATTAATAAACATGCAAGTTCCAGATCTCCTCGTCCTACTCCTCCTTCCCGCACATGACAACAAATAAAATACAGAATTAAAATGCCATTTTTAAAGCACAAAAAGCAGATTCACTCACTAAAGAAACTTACTGAAGAAAAAATCAAGCGTGTAGAAGTAAATCAGTAAAATGAAGTATGAAAGCAATTAAACACACAAACGTTCCCATGTCCCTTACTCTTAATATCTGCTGCAGATGAAGTTGAGTTTGTGAGTTTCAGGAAGGCTGATCCAGCGCTGATCTCCTCCAGACTGAAGCGCTCCTTTTCTGTTCTCGAGGCTGCAGTTTTCCGGCGTCGTTCCGTTCCCTGGAGCCCAGTTCTGATAGCACACCATCTCTCCGCTCACCCAGAGCCACATGTTCATGCTGCAGTAGTTGTGCAAGCCCAACCACACCGCCGCAGTAGACGCCCGTTTAACCACGTTCATCACACGACGCTGAATCTCTTCCGAATGAACCGAGACCAGATCCACATGATTCTGTCTGCAGTATCTCAGAGCTTCAGACCACGTCAGGTTCTCTCTGATCATAATCAGTTTATCTGGAAATTAA